>NW_010163515.1:0-9756 GCF_000695765.1 Mesitornis unicolor | reverse complement strand
CAGGAGGTGGAGTCACACCTGGACTCACTGAGGTTCTTCTTCACAGTTTGCAAGGCCTATTCATAGTCCCATACAGAAATAATTGGACTGTAAGAGTTAGACTTAGCTAGTAATAAATTTTTAGCAATATACATTAAGGAAAATCAGAACACACTACTTCTTACCTCTGAATAAAATTTTATTCATGTATTACTAGCATGCTTACTTACAAATAAAGGATAAAAGCTGATATTAGGAGTGCATAAACGAAACTCATATTAAGAATATCATATCCTTTGTGAAGATCAATTAAAGAAGCCTTTAAAGCCTGATTCGTGTATTTAAGCAGTTCCATTAACTGACTTTTTATGTCCTTCTTTTGATTAGCTTTAGGCAAGTATGCAAAGTTAGGATGTGAACAGCTATGGGACAGCTTAAGATTTTTCCCTCCAAAGGAAATTCTCATGGGAAACTATCTGTCAAGGAGTTTTTCGCATGACTGTTTGGTGCCCAGCATTTCCATAAGTGGCTTCTTGCTGGGCTGTAGTGTGCTACCACTGAGGCTCACCAACAAGGTGCAACCTGCTGTGAAGGAGAATACGAAGCAACTGAATGTGTCTAACACTTAAGAGTCATATTAACAGTGTGCAAGTGTTTTTTGAATGAAAGCATTGTAACTTCCTTTAAAATGCACTTAATACTTTGTTTTCATTCATGTACAGTAGACTGCTAGTGCCATTGCTGCTGTAGGGCTGAAGCCAGCCCTGCCAAGGAAGGAGAGAGTCTCCTCCATCCCTGACCCCATCCCTGTCCCAACCTTCTCCATGTGCCACCCACATGCAACTACACCCAGAAGCAGTGGTACCCATCAGTGCCGCAGAACTGAGTGGAAATGGGATATGAAGACAGGCAAATTCAGCTTCCTTTGCTCTTTAGGCAGTGGTTAGACAACCACACCTAGATTAAAAAAAAGTTAGTAAATTTATCTACACACAGTTTAACACCCCGCTTGCTCATTCATTTAAGCACAACAGGGAAGTGGGTTTGGTAGGGTAGGGTAAGGTAAGGTAACGTGGAAACACAGGACACAGAGTGGGTGCAGGTCAGCAGGAGAAACCTCCTGGTCTGTCTCCTTCTCTGGAGACATTCAAAACCCGCCTGGACGCCTTCCTGTGCAACCTCATCTAGGTGTTCCTGCTCTGGCAGGGGGATTGGACTAGATGATCTTTTGAGGTCCCTTCCAATCCCTAACGTTCTGTGATTCTGTGATTCTGTGTGAAACCCTTTTGTGCTCGAAGGATTAAAGTAGGGTGAGACGCAGCCCCGGGAGCATTCACCAGTACAGGAACCAGCTTGGTGAATAGTATACAACACTGGTTGCCAACTTACTTTGTTAGCTGCTGATCCCGACAGGTATTTAAGCCTGGTTTGCACAACTAGTTGTGGAAATTTACGTATTTTGATTAAGTGAGCACTATTCCCACCTTTCCTACAGCAGGAGTGCTGTTATATATATAAAACTTCATGCGTAGTGAGGTATCTGGTGGGCCTACTTTACCAATAGAGCTTGCAGTGCCTGCAAAGATATGGTTTTCTATCAGTAGAATTATAATAGTGTAAATCTGAGGGTAGAAACCATTTTGCTACTGTACAGGTTGGTTTTATCGGAAACTATTTTCCTCATATTAGATTAATCTGCACTGTTATTAATGCCTTTATAGCACAAACTATGCCCATTGAAGGGATGATGCTGTTATTTCAAAAGAAGTCCTCGTCCTGACTGGAGTAAACCTGTGTAGATTCAGTACAGAAAAATCTTGAAAACTTCTATATGAAAAATCAGATTTAATTTTGCATTAAAGTGAATAGCCTTGAAACTTCCAGTGCAGCCAGGTAATAAAGCCATTAAAACATCCTGTACCTACACTAAGCATACAGCCTATAAATCACTTTACCGTCGTCAGCTGCAAATGCTTCTCTGCCTCCCCCTCAGCTGTCTTATCAGCACACGCATTCAGAAAAACCCAAGGCCAGAGCTCCTATTCGCTTTTTTTTTTTTTCTGCTACAAAACAAATGCACAGAAAGCCTAAACACCAGCCAAACAATGGCATCTCCTGACGGGTGTTTGCAGTCTGACCTCAGCTCTGCCTGCCTTATGCTTGAACAAACCTGTGTGCGGAAATATTAGCTGGCACTTAGCGAGGCCACGTCCAATCAACGTTACTTGTCAGGGGAGATGACAAAGTAAAGCCACCAACGCAGTCACAGTTTCAAGCTGCCAGTTTCCTGCTTGAAGGATAAAGGAGTGACGGGGATGGTGGGTGCTGGGGGAGCTGAGCTTGAGGCTAACTCTGGTTTGGAAGGCAGAAATACCCCTTGGTTCAAGCTGAATATCCTGCTCTGTGAGCCCCACCTCCTTCTCAGCCAGATGAGCAGCATCCATGCCCCCCTTTTTAAATTTGATCTAGCCTCTTTTGATGACTAAGGGAACAGGAAGATTACAGTTTAAGTACATAATTTGCATTTGATGTGATAGGTTAAAGCTATATGCTTTTAGAGAAGGCTTAGATTATTTTAGTTCAGTTACAACACTGAGTTAGGCCCTGACTCACTCTTGGAGGCCTGACTTCATGTAGACATATGTTGACTTAAATTAACTGCTAATGAAACATAGGTACATGTTTACATTACTTTGTTTAAATGCTTTGCTGGTGTAGGGGTGGACTTACATGGAAGGGGCAGTCCTGAGTCAGAGAGGTATAGAGATGTAGATCTTGCTTGTGTGGTTTTTTTTGTTTGGTTGTTTTTTGTGGTTATTTTTTTCCCCAGCACAAAGGCTAGATATTTCAGAGTTTAATTTTCTTCCTCTTCTGCCCCTCCCAGGCATTAGCCTGTGTAATCTCCGACCGCAATGTGTGCTTTTCTGTGTGCGGTCCTGCCCAAGACTTAATGCCCTCAAGTCTCAGTGACAGCTGGACAGGCTGAGAGCTGTGGAGAAGCCAACTCACACAGCAAGCTGGGACCAGCAGCCATTCACTGGTGTAGCTGAAGGGAGTAGAGACAGGTTCGATACGAAAAGGCAACACATTCCTGTTTCAGTACGCTCCTTGGACAGGACTGCCCTGAGGGCAGCCAGTGAGCAATGTGATGTGCAGGAGCTGTGTGGACAGAGGTGTGAGCCCCAGCCCTCCGCTGGTTTCCCGTTTTCCATGGGAAAATGTCCAGGTGGATGGCAGGAAATTTTCCTGCAGAAGCTTTTGTGTGTCCAGTATCAGACAAAGAAAGCACTAGCAGTTTCCTGAAACTAAAGGAAAGTTGTTTTAGGAACTCAGTGCACAAAAGAGATAGTCATGCATGCAGAGGGAGGTACTTGCATTCTAGGTGCCTTAGCTAATGTTTCCTCTTTAAAGGACATTGAAGTTGCCTGAGTTTAGATTTTTGCATTCCAAAAAAAAATATAGGCAATATCCCCTGTTTTTTTGGAGCAGTCCTCTCTGCAGCAAACCTGGAAGTGGATCTGAACCTCTCTTACTTGCATTTCTCCTGCAAAGCAGAACAAGCAAACAGCATTTTGTAGGACTCCTTCACACCATCTCTAGCCTTTGAGCAGAGGGGGAGGAGAAAGGGAGCTGCCAGCAGCCCATAGTGATTGATTCCCTTCTTGTTTTTTATGCTGCGCTAGAACAACCTATTTCAAAAATGACAATGACAAATCAAAGCAAATATCTCTTGCCAGAAATTCAAAATCCCCGAATCGTCAGTGGGTGTGTCGCTACTAAATGGGCTGCTTTATCTAAAACATTTATTTGGAAGTGTTCTTTTCCATTTGAGCCTGCAGGCCTTAAGAGAGAAATGTATTTCCCTGAAGCCATCTGCTTCAATAATTGTTGTCATGTGAAACTTTCTGTCATTGATTGCTATCACCAGAGGACAGTTTGCTTATACACAAAAGTAGAAATGCTGCACTTCTTCACTTGCACCAGGAAGTATCGAAAGCAGCTCCAGAAAGGGATGGGGCGTCTTAGACTCGGCCGAGAGTTGTCCCGAGCATCAAAGTGTTGGGAGTCAAGCAAACACGGGGTTCTGAGGAGAGGTGCGATGCAGTGCTGGGGCAGAGAGTGGAGGCTGAGGATTAGGGGACAGGTGTTGGCACCCCACTGACATTGATGCCCGGGGGCACACAGGGTGGTATTTGCTCCCCTTTGCCCTTTTCACCAGGTTGTCAGTCCTCATCAGAGAAAATGCCGTGACTCGGAGGGAGCCTCAATGCAGCCTTTTTAGCCGAGGGAGAATTCTCTCCCACTGTGCAAATCAATATCGCTCGTAATTGGGAGCACAGAGCCGCCGAACTTTCCCAGCGCTGGGGAGGGCTGGCTCTGCTCTGACACGATTTCCAGCTCCGTGTGCACCGCTCCCGCGCCTGGAAGGCCGTCGCCTCCCCCCTCCCATCCGAAATAGCCAAAAGAAAAACATTTGCAGACAGTTCCCAACTTTCTCTTCCCCGTAGCCGATGGAGCTGCATGGGTACAGCCGGTCTGTTACCTAGGGGAGAGAGGGAGGGAAGGAGGCAGGGAGAGGGAGGGAGAGAGGGAGGGAGGCGGGAGAGAGAGAAGAGACAGGCAGGGAGCTCAGGTTACCGCTGCCGCATCGCTGCCTTCCCTCGCTTCTCTTTTCGCTCCGGAGACATCCTGCACCCCTCGCTCGGGATGGCTGGGGTGCTGGAGAGATCAGGGAAGACTTCCCAAACTGCAGCCGGCGCCTCCCGGTAGGAAGCTGCTCCTCGCTCGCCGCAGCATGGCCAGAGCCGCCGGAGGATGCATTGCAGGCGTCTGAGGTGAGGGCTCGGCGGCTTGTTTCGGTAACTCCAGATGCAGGTATGACTGTGGGCAGGGGAGTCCGCTCGCCTACCGACGCGCCCTTGGCCCCGTGTCACCGACTTCCCGAAACTCGCTGACCGCGGCGGCTGGGTTAGAAGAGTAAGATAGGGGGTGGCAGGTGTTCTCTTCGAAGACCGGGATCAAAGTCCAGACCTCCCTATCCGGGAAGGTCGCTCGCCCAAGCCGAGTGGCCTGAGGCCCCATGGTGGAGTGAGGTTCGGCCGCGGGCTCTGGACTGCGATGTCCATCCTCTGGTGAAATGCGCGACGAGGTGCATCGTGCTAATTGGCATGAGGGGTACACTGATTTGGTGGGAAGAAGACAGTGATAAGTAATCTTGTTTGCCAGAGGATTTAGTGTGTAGTTTTAACACAGGGAAACATTTTGGCAGCCCGTGAACCTGCCCCCAGATAAAGACCAGGATCAGTTGGGACAAATACAGGACAATGTTTTCCTCACTGTCCTGTGTGTTTGCTGAAACCTTGGATAAAATGCTTAAAAAGAAGAAGATCCATGAGGTACAGGTAATTAAAAAAGAGACCATTGTGTCTGATTCTGCAAACATGACTGTGTATAATCAGCACTTTTAAAGCCAAGTAGTTATTTACAAAGTATTTGCCAACAGGAGAGCCTTGTGGTGGGATTTCTGTTCCTCTGCTTTCTGCCTTAGTCCTGCTAATCGAATTGGAGCTGGACACCATCCCTCCCAGTTCACATTTGGCACAGGGCTGGGGCAGTGAGAAGAGCCTGAGCGGCTGTCCCTGCCCTGAGTGGAAACTATATGATGCTCAGCAACATTATCCTCCAAAAGTACCAGGCTGGCTCTTTAATAGACATGTAAATGCAAGGACTTAGTTCAACTGTTGTATTGACAAGAGAGGAATAAAACTCCAAATACTAAAAAACCTACAAAACGACTGTGCCAAGAGGCAGCATGGAATGAAAGGGCACAGAACGGCATGAGCACCGGGCTCACCTTCTCCATGCAAGTGCTGCCCCAGCTTAAAACAGGGGCAAAACCATCTGAAAGATAGCATCCTGACAAGTCCTCATCCTACAGTGATACTGGCATGGCTGAGCAGCACTCTGTTTATGAAAGATTTAAAAGTGACATTGTAATGTATTGGTAATTTTTCCTGGTTTTTGTACATCTGTGTCATTTTTGTACAATCTGTGTCACTATCTCTGCAGTGCCCTTTTACTTCTTACTTCATGTATCTTGAGGTTGCTTCTAAGGGAGAAGAGCAAGACCCTCATCCTGCCTGAAATACCATTTTCAGGCTTACTTCTCTTTCTCATTAAGATGAAAAATCCAACATGTAGCACTACGTGTAAATGAGGGTGCAATAAACAATTTGTTTGGGGGGACACAGACACACAATTTTTGAAGAACAGTGCTTCTATAGCTCAGAGAACCAGGCTTTTTGGTGTCCTAGCATTGACAGCAAGAGCTCAAAGATGAATTTTTCTCATTGCTTTATTTGTTTATGAAGATAAGAGGGTGCCTGTGAGTTGTATTTTGTTCTTATTCACCACAATGAACCACATGGGTTTATACAGGGTAAGGTTGCTCTGATTCATCTCATCGTGGTTAGCTGCTTATCTTTGGTGAGATCTGGTGTTTGAATTATAGCAAGTAAAATAGTAATTGTAGTAAAATTGCTGATTCACAAGGCAATTCTTAGAAGTTAAATATGCTCATTAGCATCAGTGGTAAATGGAAGATGGGAGTATTGCAGGAATAGAGGGATCATTAGAAGAAGCGAATCTATTAGCTTTGAAGAGAAGCCTGGAAAAGGATGTTTGGTACACAGGGCCTGAAAGGATGACAGGCAGAAAGAGACAATTTTTAGGCTGAATGTTTGGAAAAAATGACTACCAAGAAAAGGTTCTTCTGGGAGAACAAGGAGGGAGGGCCCCAGAGGCAGTGCCATTTTCGCTGCCTGCCAGAGAGGATGCCTTTGTGCTGGTTGCCTGCCAGCTGTGTTTGGATCACCTGTGGAAGTAGATTAAGACAAAACTGTTCGAATAAGCTCCTAAAAAGGACAAAAATCACCTGCACCAGGAGCTGAGCTGTAATGGCTCTCCTGTACAGTTTCCCTGTGTTGATAGTCTGAGCTGTGCAACAGGGTGCCTAACAACCCATATTGCAGCCTCCACTGCAACATTTTTCTCCTTCCTGAAAAAAGGATCTGGCCTTATTAAATATCCAAGCTGACATTTTGGTGGGCTTTTTAGGGCTAGGATTCCTTAAGAGAATTTTGCAGGCAGCTTGGAAAAGCAAAATGGTATTTTAAAATAGAAGCAAGCTTTCTTGACTTGGCTAAAGTCCCTGGAAATACATTTCTTTTTGACTCTTCAGATGCAGCACTTTTTTCCTGCGACATTATGGGAGCAGATCCACTCCTGTAAAACTTTTTTCTGGTTTTGAGAGCAAAACTGTATTTTGGTCTCAGGATGTGGTTTGGCTTTTCCAAATGAATGTCCTAAGCAAGTGATCATGGTTGGGTGGATGAGATTAAGATGCATCAAGAGCTAACGGCTCTTGATTTTTTAAATAAAAAGGTAGACACAGCTTCTGATTCAGAAGATCTCCGTGCCACAAATGGCTTTTCTCTGTGAGATCACCCTTGCCATGATCCTTATTCTCCTTTAGGCATCTGCCACCTGGGTGGTCACAGAGACAGAACCCAGAGGCCACGTGGACCTCTGGTCTGGGCCATTGCAGCCATTTTAGTCATGAAAACCTCCACGCCCAAAGTGACGTTTCTGTTTCTGAACTAGAAAGACTGTGGTTTTGAGCAGATGAGACCAGCAAATGTTTGCTCTTTCCCTTGTAATAATAAAGATGCTTCTTTTTATTGAGTGAATGTTGCATGTCAAACTCCTCCTATGCCTGTGCGTTGCTTCTGAGAGAGTTGCCCTGTTAAGGTTATGTTTACAGGCATATGCTGGTGTTGTGGTTAACCACAAGCACATTACCCTCTGTAGTACAGAAAACATGACTTGGGGCAGGAAATGGTGGAAATTTTTCTTTCAATAGATAAGGTTATGGAGTTACAGCAGGTCAGGTGGCTCTTCTGAAACTGTCTTTGTCACAGCACAATGGAAAGAGATCTGGGGCCTGGAAGTGAAATTTTCAGGGCCTCTTACTCAGTTACTGAATGTTAACCAATTTAAATTTTAAAGTCCTCTTTTTTTTGATCATGGTTTTTTTTTATTGCTAGGAAAAAAGTTTCTTTGCTGATTATAACTACACCAGTGCTTAGGCTGTGTTGGTCATCCTGCTTAAAACAATACAGTTGTATGCATATATCTGTATGCATCTGTATTATGTATATATGCGTGGGATTTTCTTGGGATTAATATTAATCTAGAATTGAACATATCACTCTACTATTTTTTTCCCCCTAGAACTATTTAATTCAAATCTTGACTTGTTTCTACTCTTCATCTTTTTTAATTATATTTTTTCTTTTCATAGTGAAATCCAAATTAATAAATAAAACCAGCACAATGTTCTACAAAGAAGATTCAATCTGCTGTTAATATTACAGGGTCAATCAGATAAAGGGGTATTAGTAATGTAATGACAGAGCATAAGCCGGGCAACATAGTAGGATTTGCATATCAGTAACAATAATGCTTCTTTTCTATCTGAAGTCTAACTGATCGCTTACAGCATAGAGTCCGGAGATGAGGACTCCAGCTGTGGTTCTGTGGCCATGAGTCAATGGCTTACTTGCTTCCAGGAGTCACCTTCCCAACCATAAAACATCATAGTATTTCTGGAGAGCCCAAGGCTTGTTTTAAGTGTCAAAAGCATCCTCTGTCAGACCCCTCTCCCCACACACACCTGGTCATGCCAGACCCAGGATAGCATGGAGGTGCCTGCAGTTGAGCTGGAAAAGCTAATACTCCCAATAGCATTGCAAAAATAATGACAAAAAAAAGGAAAAAAAATAAGGGGAGAGGATTTGGCTGTAAATAAAGTGCCTAGCAACTCAGTGCTTAGGTGACAGGAACTGGTGTGTATGAAGCAAAGAAACGATGTCTTGCTTTGACTTACTGATGGACTGACAAGGAGAGACATCTTGATAGCAGATGCCAGTGAGAGGTAGCAGAGGTAAAAAGGTTTCTGTGGTCTGACAGTGTGGGCAGCAGCAGATGTTTTTCCTTTGTCCATAAACCTTTCTAGTTTTCCATCCTTCTTGCCTGCTAGTCTTGACATTTGGTTTGGGTGAGGACATTGATAACATATGTTGCCATAAAAAACTCCCTCTGAAAAGTGACATTTTAAAGTGCCAAGAAAGGGGACATGTGGCCTCATCAACTCGGTGGCTTTTTGTTTTCAGTTCTTTCAGCTGGAAATAGCACCACTGGCTCAAGAGGCTCTGTAGGACGATGCCACTGAGCACACAGGGCAGGAGCCACCCTGTGCTCCCAGGGCATGAGGCAAGGTAGTCTGTCCCTGTGTAACCCTTTATTTCGAGTAAAGCTTCACCACCACTGGTATTGGTAGTCCTGAGTGGAATTCGAGTATGCACTGCTGTTCCTGACAAGGTCTGGTAGGCGCCAGGCAGCATCTTGCTCTGGGAGTAAGTACTGGGATCAGTACTGGGCCCAGTACTATTCAACATCTTTATTGATGACCTCGATGAGGGGATTGAGTCTACCCTTAGTAAATTCACAGATGACACCAAACTGAGGGGGAGTGTCAATCTGCCAGAGGGCAGGAAGAGGCTGCAGAGGGACCTGGACAGGCTGAGTTAATGGGCAGAGGCCAATGGTATGAAGTTTAACAAGACCACGTGTAGAGTCCTACACTTCAATCACAATAACCCCATGCGGCACTACAGACCACAAAATCACAGAATCACACAGAATCACACAGAACGT
>NW_010163514.1:0-3315 GCF_000695765.1 Mesitornis unicolor | reverse complement strand
AATTAGTTCTATTTAGGTCAAACCAGGACATCATCTCAGCACCAGACTTCTCCCTGGGAATCCTGGATGGTGAAGTTAGGAGAGAATTTCACCCAGGAGTAGGACACCTAAATACCTCTAAGGATCTAGCCTTGAAGATCAATATCAAACCTGGCTGCAGGCAAGGGAATTATACTTGAAACCTTGATTTCAGATAAAATAAAGACATTTTCATGTAAATCAGCATATAATTGATTCAACATGTATTGTGTCTGGGGAACAAAAGTGACAGGCATACATCAGCAGCTGTCACACACTCTTCTGTTCAACCTCCCTCCTTCATGCCCTTTCCCTGAAGAACTTCACTCCACTGACCACTGTGCAATGTCAGAGCTGTCTGAAACTACATCTCCTGAATACAACAAGCAGATACATGAAAAAATCAGCCTCAGCAGATATTATTTTCTTTGTTGCTGCTTTTATTTGTGAAAATTCTCAGCTTTTTAACTCTGTGCAGACCCCATGACCTGGAGGCAGAGCAGAGATGGTAATGGAGTAGGTCAGCTTTTCTGTTTGTTGATTTTAAGAAAAAGTTCTAGTGGTTATTGAACTGATGAGATCTGGTTGCCTATGGTTTTTTATCTTGTGGTTGACCACAAACTCTGATTAAAGCTTCTCCCATGGAAAAGGCACTTATAAAAGCTCTCTCTGGAGCGGGTTCTCTAAAATATGAGCTCACTCTTCAGCCTTTCTTTTAGCCAGGGCACTTCAAAAGCTTCCAGTCTATCTGGCTGACTATTTCCACAGGATTTATAAGACCATAATTATCTTTGAATTCATTTAATTTGTCTTTAATTCAGTCAACAAATCCAAAAGTTATTGCTGGCAATAGAGAAGCACAGCGTGATTTTATAAGAGACTAGGTTAAAAACCACCATAGACCTTCCCTCCTTCCCTCTCTCTCATGCATGTGCACACACAAACACACACACACACAAAGAGGGAATAAAATGCTTTAAAATGCCTTTAAAATATATGAGGAGAGAAATGAACCTCAGCAGGGCAGGCTCCCCCCGTCTGTATTCTTGCCCCTGAACTGCAGTGACCTCTGGAGATCCTCCTACCAATCTGCAGGCTGGTGGAAATTGCTTCTGCTGCAGCTTCCCACCCAGGAACTTCCTACCTGCTGTCTCTGAACTAGGGAAGCATCTCTGCAGCAAACAGACATCCACTGTAACCAGTGCTGTAGCAACCTCAGAGGCTACCAGCAGCACCAAGGCATCAAGGCCAGACTCACAAACCTGAAGAATCCTCCTGTCAGGAAAAATACACTGAGACCTGGAAAAGAAAAAGAGGATCCTAGAAAGCTTCACTTTATCTTCTTGTTTCTTGCTGGTCTGTGTCAGCACAGCTTTGTGTGCATATAGAGAGAAGAGAAATTAATTTTTTTTTCAAACAAAATCTCTTCTTTTGTCACTGTAAAAATAGGTCAAGCACAAATGTAACGGATGTTCCTTCAATACATTTTCTGCCATAAATCTAGCTGGTGTTCCACTGTTTGTTGCTGCAGTGTCTACTAATCTATTCAATCTCTTTATTGCAAGGGATTTCATTACAGTGCCATTAGTAATTACTCACAAGTTTTAGAGTGCTAACTCCATCCAGTGGCGAAACATGAAAAATGCTGCTTTCCTGGAGTTTTGGCTTTTCAGAAGCAAAGCACAATACACATTATGCCTTGATTTTAAATTTTGCAACTAGTAACTAGACAATTACACTGAAAGACCATATATGAGATGTAAAACCATCCATTCAATCTATAACAAAATGTGGTATTTTTTAATCATTAAATTCTCAACAGCAAATGCTGTGTGTTTTATTTCTTATCCTCCTTCAGTTTTCAACTATCACTTTGGAAGCTGGCATTCTTCTGCCAATATAACAGTGTCTGGAGAAAAGCAAGCAGAGACTCACCCACCTCCTTCTCCTGTTTGTCCTCCAGTTTAATCCAGCTATATCAGTAAACTCCTCTTTGCTAATGCAAGAGAAGAGAGCTTCTGGCAGTTCACATTTTTCAGATGTGGCAGCAGCCAAACTCCACCACGGAGCATGTGAGGTTAGACGAACTAACACAGCTTTGCCAGCAGAGACTCAGTAATTAGTTAAACTTCTGCTTCATTGCCTTTCTTATGCCATGTTGATTTTAGCTGCCGCGGACAGAAAAGAACAAAACACAGACAGAGTCTGCTATCAGTATCCCAAGGCATGCCAGGTCTATTCCTCATTGTAGCAGATTGTGCTGTAAGTCTTTCAGAGACAGGATGCCTCAGCTTGACTCTTACCTTGCCCTCCAGGAATACAGTCTTGTTTTCATTTCTCTTTTTTTTTTTTTCTGGCATGGCCTCAGCAAACATTTGGTCTCAGATTCTCCTCACAGAGAAGAGAAAAAATGATGCTGTCTGAGGAGAGCAACAGCAACTTCATCAAAAAACGGTGTGAAAGGTTAATACAGACGATAAATGGCCTGTGCCAGGCTCTCAGCAATGTTACATTGACCTGCTTTTTGTTTTGTTTTGTTTTTCCTAATTGCTTTCAAGTATACCAAGGTCTGGCTGATCGCCAGAAACCAGGAACAGAAAAACAGTGCAACTCCATTTCTAACCCATCTCCTTGGACTACCCTCAAGGCAGCACTGGCACAGTTCAGACGGGGGGTCTTTATATTCTAGGGATGCTGCTGAAGCCTGTGCAGATGCACTGTATGTCCTCTATGTGCATGAAGTTGAAGTATGAGATGGGGAAGAAATCAGTTTTTTCAGTATTACTGTCACCAAAATCAGGAATAGAGAAACAAACCTCTTAACACCAATGTAGCATTAAGAAGCAGGCATTCTTTATTCAATGGTGGGTGCAAGGGGGAATCTTGGATTCCTTCCAACAACTAAGGCCACTTTTCTTGCAATATTTAGGCACAAAAGCTTTAGGATTACATAATCTAAGATACAATTATTAGTTGCAATTTAAATATAATTATAATGCATTTAAATATTTGCTGAATCATTCTTGGATCAAACTGCGCTTGCACACAAGGGCCTTTCAGTGGTCTCTGGTGGTCCCTAGTGGTTTCAAAGAGGCACCTCTTACTGTCATTTCCATGAACTCTGAGTCTTTCTCCCATTTATGGTCTTTCCTAGGCCCATAACTTTTATTTGTAGATCCCTCAGGTTCCTTATCTTGGTCTCAACCGGTGTTCTCCTGGTTTATTTGTAGTACTTCAGAATGTACTAGGACGTATCTGACCTAGGATGTATTACAGAATCACAGAATCACAGAACGT
>NW_010163513.1:522-737 GCF_000695765.1 Mesitornis unicolor | reverse complement strand
TGTGGCTCTGCCTTCAATTTCCAGCCATGGAGTCTTGCTATATTGTTGTATGCTATGTGGAAGATCTCTATCAAATTTTGGTTCAGCTTAACACATTAGGACAAAAATGTCACTTGGATAAATTAAGTGGATTAGACTCCTGTAATTAGCTACATGATTTTTCTTTGAGGTCTCTTGCTTTTTTTCACACCATGTACTATACCAGTGCCACCAAT
>NW_010163513.1:0-389 GCF_000695765.1 Mesitornis unicolor | reverse complement strand
TGCGGGAGGCTGGGGATGGCAGCTCCCAAAAGCCAGCTGCTTCTCCACTGCCCACAGCAGTAAAACCTGTCTGTCGGGCCAGGAGGGTGACAGCTGGTAGCCTTCCTTGACACCCACACAGATATGTGGTAATAACCCAGTACATTGTAGCAAATGCAGGAAGATGTGTGTGGGTTTTGCTGAAAGCCTGAGGAGGCATGGGTGGGTGTTTGCCCGCCTTCACGTGAGGGTCAGGGTAGGCTGTTTTCGGATCGAAGGTGGAAGATGTTGCCTGACACCTGGGTATGGGCACAGTGTTTGAATTGAATCCCCCTCCTTGATTCTATCAGAGGAGACTGAGTTCATGGTAAAGGGACAAGATCCAGTTAAATGGAGAAAGAAATGCTTCT
>NW_010163512.1:0-475 GCF_000695765.1 Mesitornis unicolor | reverse complement strand
TGCCTCAGTCTTTAGTAGGGAAACCAGCAGTGTTCTGGATACCCAGTCCCCTGAGTGGGTAGACAGGGATGGAAAGCACAGTGAAGCCCCCATAATCCATGAAGAGGTGGGTGGTTAGCGACCTGCTACTCCACTTGGTTATACACAAGTCTATGAGGCCAGATAGGATCCACCCCAGGGTCCTAAGGGAGCTGGCAGAAGTGCTCATCAAGCCACTTTCCATCATTTATCAGCAGTCCTGGCTAACTGGGGAGGTCCCAGTTGACTGGAGTCTTGCAAACGTGATGCCCATCTACAAGAAGCCCTGGAAGGAGGACCCGGGAAACTACAGATCTGTCAGTGTGACCTTGGTGCCAGGGAATATGATGGAACAAATCATCCTGAGTGCTATCACACGTCACATGCAGGACAACCAAGTGATCAGGCCCAGTCAGCATGGGTTCAGGAAGGGCAGGTCCTGCTTGACCAATCTCAT
>NW_010163511.1:0-428 GCF_000695765.1 Mesitornis unicolor | reverse complement strand
GGGGTTCTAGGGGTGATTTGAGGGGTTTTTACGGGTATTTTTGGTGGTTTTGGGGGGTATTCTGGATTTTTTTGTTGGTTTTGGGGTGTTTTTATTGTTTTAGGGGTGCTTTGCGGGTTTGTTGGGGCATTTTTGTTGGTTTTGGGGTGGTTTTGGGGATTTTTTGGGGCATTCTTGTTGTTTCTGGGGTGTTCTGTGGTATTTTTGTTGGTTTTGGGGTTTTTTGGGTACTTTTTGTTGGTTTGGGGGAATTTTGGGTGGTTTGGGGGTTATTGTGGTGGTTTGGGGGTTTTTGGGTTTTTTTGGGTTTTTTTGTGTTTTAGGGGTGGTTGTTGTTGGGTTTTGGGGCTTTTTGAGTATTTTGGGTGGTTTTGGGTTGGTTTTGGGGGTTGTTTTTGGGTGGTTTTGGTGGTTTTGGGGGTTTTAGT
>NW_010163510.1:0-4777 GCF_000695765.1 Mesitornis unicolor | reverse complement strand
CTCCACTGCAGGTCTCTTCTGATGGTTATGGTGATCCCAGCTTTCTCTCTCTTTTTTTTTTTGCTGCAGCAGGGCTTAAGCTTAAGTTGCGGTTGGGGCCGGCCAAGCCCAGCAGGGCAAGGCCAGGGCTGCGCCACCCGCACCTGGGACTGTGCTGGTCAGGGCCAGTGCCAGAGAGAGAGAGAGGCATGCCCTGCATCCCCTTAAATTCATGAATTCACAGGGGCACTGATTGGCTTGGCCCTGGTCAGAGGTGGGGCTGACAAAGGAAAAGGGGGAGATTTTCAGGTAGCTTCTTAAAGGGCCCTCTCCATAGCCCTTCCTCGTTACCAAAGACACAACCAAAAACCCCTCACAGAAAAACCCAATACAAAGGAAAAGAAAAGCAAGGCTAAGGTTGAGAGACCCTGACCTTACTCAGACTTTATTTTGGAGAATGTAATGCAACCTATTTGAAGCTGTATAAAAAGGCAGGATGTATGTAGTATAAAAGATAAAAGTCCTAATTCAAAAATGGGCATTTGGCATGTTGGTCAAATCCTTACAGATGAGCAAAGGGATTTTTTTGGAATAAGATTATCAACATATTTAATGTCTTGAATCTTTATTCACCATAAGAATAAACTTTAGCATTTAAAGGATTATTTGAAACATCTATCTTTCCTTTAGTGTGGAGAGTTCACATTTGCCTTCCAGTCTTTCCACCTGAAAGAGACACGGGAGCATAAAACCCCAGCACCCAGAGGAGCGCTGGCTGGGGGTTGTGTAGCCAAGGCCACAGAAGAAGAGAAGAAGAGAATCCTTTCTAATCAAACATTGCCAGTATTTCAGTAAAAGATATGAAGTTCCCACAGATTCAGGATTAACTTATTTAACTTCCTTATTATACTTTTACAGGCTCCTCTGGCTCCTAAGTAGCACTACTACATATAGACTATATCATACTACTGAAATCAAGTTGTTAGGGTGTTCCATGTTAAATGTTTTATAAATAAATTTTTAAAAAGGCAGCTGCTGCTTCTCGACAGAACTTGTCTTTTTCAAGCGTCCTCTATGTGTGTGGGAATGAACCATTATCAAATTTCAGAGCTGCACAGTAAAAAAATCCCAGACTACAGAACATATATGTATAGAGGTGATCGATATGTATATCCATATTGTCATTCTAAATGAGAGGAAAAAACCCCAAACAAAACCTTAACCAGTTTCTTAATCAGAAATTTTTAGTTTTATCCTTAGTACTCACGCAGTTCCCAGAACGTAACAGATTTTGTTTGTTAGACATTGGGAAAAGTCTGGTGCATCCATGGACAAACATCATCAGACTTTGAAATAAGATCCTGCATAGCAATCCTTCAAAAATTAATGCAGTAATTAAAACAGAAATAAAACCAGCAACCCTGCTTGCTTCCTCCTTCTAATCTCACAGAAAAGCCACCATTCTGTGTATTGAGAATGTAGATATAGAATCTATTTGTCATGATACAGAAGATCATGTCCAAATTATTGTTTCTGATTAATTTCCTTCTGCAGAAAGAAATCTACAGATTGTTTATGTTTGCCATGTCCCACAGGTCATTCAGAACTACAGTTCTTTTTCTTAAGCAATGCTTCACGTACCATCATGCACAAGTGATAAACAGTGCTTGTCAGACACTCAATTGGCAATTCACTTTCTGACTTGAAAGGTCAAACTGCAAGCACCGGGAGTGAAATTCTTCAGAAAAACTCCACCAGCCCTCTATTCCACTTTCAGTTACATGAGTGTAACTCAGGCAGCAGAAATCCACATCCGTCCTGAGCAGTATGAAAATGATACTACTGTGAAACACCCAACCATACCAAGTTCTGTTTAAAAGTCAGTGCGCTATTTCAGGTATTCATGGTGAGAAAGAATGTGATGGGGAGGACATAAGCAATTTTGAAGGTAATTCAGAAGTTTTATTAACATACGCCATAGACAAAGACTTGGCAACAGTATAATACACATATCCATGTCGAACCTTTGGAAAAAGAAAATGCCAGATGTATCACAAGTTACGTGTTGTTGGAAGCTTGTCACTAAGCTCATTATAAAGGCTGATACCTGCAAAACTTGAACTTTCCTTTGTAAAGTCAATTACAAGGCTTAAATTGTGACCTTTTTTGGCATCCTTTTTATAAAAGTCACAATTTTGTGACAACACTGCAAGATCAATTGGTTCATCCCTGACATCTGGTCACATATAACACATTACAACTGATGCCACACGGAGGGAGACAAAAACAGTGACAGAATGTTTTTGTCAGAGATCTTTAAAGTCCCACTGTTTTATAGAGAACGATAACTGATCAAGTGTGAAAAAACCAGTCCCCTCAAAATTGCCTGATTTCTTATTTACTTTTTCTTTGGCTGATTGGCAACTGCCCATTTCAGCAATGGCTGTGTTATCCTGCAAAGTCAAAATCCAAGGGCTGAGCTCCAACCCAGTCTGCAAAGAAAGTTTTGTATGAGAAGTTTTGGTGGGAGAAGGGGCAGAAAGGACCTTTTTTCTACACCAAAATGAAATTAAACTAAAACTTTTGTTTCCTCTGAAAGTTAGAGTAAGTTTTCTCTTCCTGCCCATCTCAATAAATCCTTCAATATTTGCAAAACACAGCTTTGAACACAGCCCTTATATGAGACAATCGGTTTTCTAAATTGAAAACTAATTTTTGTCTTTGTTCCCTCATTTTCAAGTATTATTTCTACCAGTAGTTCAATATGACAGCTTGGATATGTTACCTGAAAGGGAATTACAGAAATTCACACTCCTGAAAATATATAAACCAAGTATTTCCTGTAACGAGTAGCACTCATGGGAGCATAAATACCAGTTCTGTGAAGATATGCAAGACAATATATTCAGAGAACTAGCTGTGCTACTAAGAAACCTCTTCATTAAAGGAATTCATTTGTTTGGATTAGACTGTCAGCTGAACACAAAGTTTTCTTCCTGAGAGACTCCCTTCATTCACTGACATTTGTAAAGTACTATAAAATGTTTATTGGTATCATCAACAAACAATCAAGATTATGTTTAGCCTTACTCTCAAAGCAGAAATTATGAGGAAATAAAATATCACACAGCAAAGAGACAGCAGGAGACTTCAACAAGAGGCAATCATACTAGCTGAACTTGCATGTCACCGTTTGTCCTTATGCCCTTCCAGATATCCACAACCTTAGCAGTCAAAAACAACAAACAGATCTGATTCTTACAAGTTGCCTCTGGCCAAGAAAGTTTGCTGCTAAAGGAAAGCTAATATACTAATAATAATCTACCTTTGATTAGTTTTCTTTAACCTCTGTGACCGTACTGTCTTTTGCTTAGCCTCAGACAGGCCTCAACCAGCCATCAGTTTGCTTTTTTCACTCCTAACTCTGTCTTGTATTAATAAGTCAGCTATACCTTTCCTCTTCCTGCTGCCAAACCTTGGAAAGAGAAGTCTGCTCTACTATGCTATAGCACATGATACTTTTCATAGCTCTGCTTGGCTAAATACTGCAGAGTACAAGCAGAACACGGTGTCTGAATTACACTAACATGTAAAAACATTTCTGGATAAAATAATACTTCATTGCCACTGATTCAAAACCATAAACATGCCTTGAATAAAATTCAATATATTCCTTATTTGTTCATGACCCCCCACCCCTCCATTATTAGAAGACATAAATTTCCAGCAAGGCTTGTGCTTGACAAGGCTCCATTATTTGCACATGACAAGGTTTATCAAAAACAGTTGGGTTTTTATGAGGAGTCTTTTATGTTTCCTCCATAAAATACAAATAAATGAAAAGGATTAGATGGAGGAAACAGAGTATAATTCATCACCAATGTGAAGCAGAAGGAGCAGACTGCAGATGAATGAAGAAGAACATGGTGCCTGGTCTAGAGAAAAAAAGCACACTATCTCTCAACTGTTGGGAGCAAAGAGCACAGCAAAAGAGCATTGATTTTCTTTTTCATTTTTAGGTGCCCCTAAATGCACAACGCACAAAATCACCCTAGGATGCAATAGCACGTACTAAGTAGTAATGTAGCTGATTAATTTGTTTGGCTGATATTTGGGGGGTTTTTTGTGGCTATAGATTTAACTGAAAGAGTAGAAGCTTAAAATTAAAGCTACTCCGTGTAAATACTAGAGAACAATTAGGAGGAAAAATCTTTTAAGGTTGCAGTGTCTCATGCTGTTCTCCATTACCTTTATTTCACTTAGATAAAAATCCATTAAATTGCCTTGTATTCCCATAAAAATAAGTGGTCAAGATAGTGGCCCACATTTTTTTGGCCAACTAGAGCTTAAGAGTCATCGGGCAATCGTAAGACAAGTCCATGGTGTTAATTTGCCCATCATATACACCATGGAAACAAACTCCAGAAACAAGGTTGTTTTATTCTTTCCTTCATTTATATAGGAATTGGCTGATGTAGTTGCCAAGCCACTCTCCATGATATTTGAAAAGTCAAGGCAGTCAGGTGAAGTCCCTGATGACTGGATGAAGGGAAACATCACACCCATTTTTAAAAAGGCTAGCAAGGGGGACCCTGGGAACTACCGACCTGTCAGCCTCACGGCTTTGCCTGGGAAGACCATGGAACAGATCCTCCTAGAAGCTGTGCTGAGGCACACAGAGGACAGGGAGGTGATCTGAGACAGCCAGCATGGCTTTACTAGGGGCTAGTCCTGCCTGACCAACCCAGTGGCCTTCTACAATGGGGAAACTACATCAGTAAACAAGAGAAGAGCTATG
>NW_010163509.1:0-1442 GCF_000695765.1 Mesitornis unicolor | reverse complement strand
AAAGCCTGGGAAAAAAGGCCAAGGGGAAAGCTATCTGCATAAAAGCAAAGAGTGTCTTCTGTATAATTTCCAAATTCAGTCCCATTATGCAAGCTAAGCTTAAGATCACAGAGAGGCACCATGGCAAACCTGCAGAAAGCACACAGGTCTGGCATCTTTGTGATAAGCAGCTCCACAATTACTACTTTAAAAGACAAAAAGAACCCCAGAAAATAATTAGACTGGAAGGAGAGTGTGGAGATAATTTGGGTCAATCCCCGCTCAAAGCAGGGGTTGATCCTACTATGCTTGGCAAAGCACTTCAGATTACATCCACAGGGAATAGACTTGATAGCGATTTTTTTTTTTTAAGTCTCCCACACACTGGTTAAAGAAAATTCTTACCTGGGAACAGGTTTTACTTTGCCTGGTTCCTTCACTCTGACTACAGATCCCACGCTAAATGTGGTAAGAAAATCAGGCTTGCCTTCAACCCCAACCAAAGGCAACTGGTAGAAGATGCCAGCCTGTATCTGAAAACTGCTTGTAGACCATTTTTTGCTTTAAAATAACAGGTTTGACAGTACCCCAAATCTCTTTTAATTACTTAATGTGACTGTTATACTCTGGTGAGTATAACCACTGCGTCTGACAATCAGATGCTCCACTCCTGGCTTGCCAAATTGCCTTTGAGAGAAACTGTCCCCAAAAATGCACATCCCCAAGGCATGCCCAGCAGTGTTTCTTCCGCTTCCCAAATGGTTCAAAGCTGCTTGCCCCTCCAGCTCAGAAGACCTCTAAGAGCCAAGCTCCTGAACATTATACAAAAATTGGATTCCGAAGCAGATTTTGGCCTTTCCTTACTGCCAGTGCTCAGCACAAACCTGCCATGTTATGGGTCAAGGCCAGGCTAGGGAGAGGAACCCAGGAAGACCAGACAGACAGGTGCCATTTCTCTGTTGCTAAGGAAACCTCCTTATATTAACCAAGGCCAGATAAGAGAGGGAAGAATGAGGAGCTGAGACTGAAAGATCAGTTACAGTTCCCCAGTCCTTGCATAAGCAGTATGAATGCTGCTCTAGCTTGTGCTACCTGAGTGGCATCTGAGTGGCAGCATCCTGCATGGGGACCACAAAAGTACAGGCAAAAAAAGATTTAACTCAGGCTGAGGCACTTCTCAGGCTTCCGAGACTTCCTCTGCTGGTATAATCAAGAGTTAGAACTTTGTGCTCAGCTTCTGTGTCCCCCAAAGCTACTCAAGGGGTGCAAAATAAGCTGGACGAGTAAGATTCTTGGTGGGAAAGTCACATTTGAAACTGATGAATTGAAAAACCAGAGGGAAACAGCACAGACCATCACCCCTGGTGCACAGTGGGAAGAATCACCTGGCAAGAGAAATGTCCTTTGTTTCAAGTGTCATTGCACTGTTTACCAGGACATTGAGGTAGCTCGTGCCTTCACTG
>NW_010163508.1:0-463 GCF_000695765.1 Mesitornis unicolor | reverse complement strand
TTAATTTGTTCTTAGAAGGGCTTGAAAACATAAGTATTTTTCACTTCTATTTTAAGGAAAGGAGTCTTTACTGTGTTACTCCATAAGGAAACCTCTTTGAAAAAGGAAAACACAGTATTTCCTTTTTTTTGCTACCACATAGCTTCTAATAACTTCAAAACAGATTCTCATGAGTACTGAGCAAGGCAGTACTTCATGGCTGATAAAGGCTGCAGACTCTGGTGTGATGTCTATGTAAAAGCACCCATTGAATTGCCACTGCTTGTCGACCTACAGTACTGGCTCCCAGATACCCACATCCTACACCAACACTTCAGAGCCACACAAAGCAGTGAAGTTGAATCTCACTTACAAAGGCAGAGGCCCACACTGCATTGAGAATGCTCCACAGGACCAGTAGATCTCACTTTCTGTCTAGTCCTAGAAGATCTTTCCTGTAATACCTACATGGGACTTACCAGCC
>NW_010163507.1:0-11132 GCF_000695765.1 Mesitornis unicolor | reverse complement strand
TGTAGCACTGCATGGGGTTATTGTGACCAAAATGCTGGACCCTGCACTTGGCCTTGTTGAAGCTCATACAGTTGGCCTCAGCCTATTGATTCAATGGGTTTTCCTTTACTAGAAGACACTGAAATATGTCCTTTATCAGTGCCAATACACAGTAGATTACAGTTTGTTCCAGCACTGTTACTTTAAACCTTTTATCTTTACTTTTAAAATTATCTAGTAGCGGAATGCTTACAATGCGTTTTCAATCTCTCTTCTCAGGGCCAAAGTCTGA
Organism: Mesitornis unicolor; assembly: GCF_000695765.1. Classification (NCBI taxonomy): domain Eukaryota; kingdom Metazoa; phylum Chordata; class Aves; order Mesitornithiformes; family Mesitornithidae; genus Mesitornis; species Mesitornis unicolor. Next base: position 10,861 of record NW_010163507.1, on the reverse strand, counting down.
TAGTGTGGCTCATGGTCAACCACATTGCTTCTGTAAGGTTATCAAGACTGAACCCTCCTGTTCTGTGATTACTAACTGGTTTGAAACTTTTCAGACAGATGGCCTTTTCATCTCCTCTTCAAGTAATGAAAATGGGAACTGTCTAATTTTTCTCTACAGGAAACGATACCCACAGAGTATTATAGTCAGCGTATTTGCGATCATTCTTGGGGCTTTCATAGCAGCTGGGTAAGGTTTTAATTTGTTATACAAGGTCACGTTATGAGATGAGGGACTACAGGAGGATTTTTTCCTTGTTAAGTGCCAATTAAACCTGAGATTAGTTACTTTGGATTAACTTGATTTGAAAAATCTCTCTACTGCTGTCATTGGGAGATACAGTAATACAAAGAGAAAAATTTAACTCCAGCTGGAAGTATTTGTGTGCTTCTTTCCCCCTTTGCCCCCAGGTTTTCCATGTTTTCAGGATCATAAATGAAGCAAGTTAAAACTCCTGCTTTTATTTCATTATATCAGTCTATTTTAATAATCTTAGAAAAAATATATTCTTATTCTGGATAGGAAAACTGATCTTTCGGTTCTCAAATACTGTTTTGAGTTAGGCAATGTCTGTTTTTTTACTCACTTTGAACAAGTTCAAATATGAGATTAAGTTCTCAAAGCACTTGAATGCTAGTCTCCTCTGTTTTCGTCCTGTTTGAATATTCCTTTACCTAACTGGAAATGTAATGTTATTTTTTTTTTCTTGGCTTTGCTATATGCAAAGGTAAATAATTTCCATGTGATGTGACTCAGGTAGTGCCATGCCCTATTACATGAATTACCCTATATCCATGAGGTAACTAGCCAAAACAGAAAGGATGACAATATGTCTTATTTGACTGCAAAAAAAGAAGTAGTCAGACTTTATTCCCTAGCTGCTTTTTGTGTTAAAAGAAACAGATAATTATACTCAGTAATAATTGGACAGGCTGTCAGGATTGAGGAAGATGGAATTTTTCACAGAATGAAAGCTGAGCATTTCAGCCACTTCTGCACTGAGTTCTGGGAACTTTCTGGTGAATCACTTGTGATAGTCCTGTGACTGGAGAAATGTAGAGTACCTTGACTTACAGAAAAAGGCTTAAAGCAAAACCTGTGACTCAGGATTTGCATTTCCTCATTTATGATACTTCTCTAGGTAAACAAGGTACAATGCATTGTATACTGGTTGTTTATTTACAGTAAAATACTTCTTTCCCAGGTCTGATCTGTCTTTTAGTCTGGAAGGCTACACCTTTGTACTGCTAAATGATATCTTCACAGCAGCAAATGGAGTTTACACAAAGCAGAAAATCGATCCAAAGGTAACTGTGGGATGATTGGGTTGAATTTAACATTATGACAAGATGCTAACAGTGGGTTACTTATTATATGAGTTTATGAACATACAGTTATGAACTAATAAACAGTTTCATTTGATTTCATATTTAAGTTGATATACGCATACTTAATATAGAACAACCTGGGAAAAGGTGTTATTAGTATCTCAGGCCAGGCTTAGATAAACAGTGCATTTTATATTCTAAGTCATTTAGGCAGAGTTTGTGGTGGCTTTAAAACATTGCTTTTGGCTAAAAAAAACTAGCAATACACTTTCAAGTGAGGTTTATGTAAAATAAACTTGTGGGTAGGAGCAGAGACTTGTCCGGTTTGAGTCAGTAATCACAACAACTGGTATCTTATTTGGCTATCTGAAAGCAAGTCTACGCCAAACCCAGGCAGGCCAAAGAATTAGGCAATACCTTGGTATATTATAGGTTATGTAAACATTGAGCAGGCTGCTCTTCAAAAACAGTGCCATGAAAACATAGCAAGCCATAGCAAAGAGCAATCTTGGAGATGCTGGGTAGAGATTGTATCACTGATTTTTGTGAGTCAATCTGTGCAGTGGAAGTATATATCCTTTAATAATCTCAGGGGTTACATCAAATCCAGACTCTTTTTCTTTATGAGCAGCACTTAACGACCTCACAGTTTTCTGCAAAATACAGGGTTTCATTTTAAAACAAGAGATAATCTGGAGAGATTTGCTAAGTAGCATGGCTGAACCTGGAGGAAGGGAAGACTGCTTTTTCATCCCCCTAGCCTTCTGCCTTTGTGTCAAGCAAGTTAACCGACAGCATATATGACATTGCTCAAGTTGCTTGAAGTTCCATCAGTTACCAGTGATTGAAGATGCTCCATCTAGGAGTCAGGCTTCATTAATTTTCATGTTATACTGGCCATGCCATGCAGCAACCCTGCCCTGTGCTTTTGTGGTTGCTTTGCCATAGGTGGAATAGGTAATTCCTTGGCCAGGCAGAGACTTCTGCGGAGTCGGAACACAAAGCAGTTTCTTCCAGTGCCTTGGGAAGTTTCTGACTAGCTGGTGTTATATAGAAACATGTTAAGGTATAGAAGAACAGTGATACTCTGCTGAGCATATAGACAATGTGACTGCAGTGGAAACTCAGCTCTGTACTAAGCACTGAATCCAAAAATTGCAAGCATCTGTATTAAATTGAAGTGTATTATGTTCTGACTGCACATTGACAATAATGTCAAAAGCACTGTCAGTGTAGTATTTAGTATTTTGCTCCCAAATGGCTTGGAATTCCAAACACTGTGTTTCATTTTTCACAGGAGTTGGGAAAATACGGTGTCCTTTTCTATAATGCCTGTTTCATGGTGGTTCCAACAGTTATTATTAGCTTTTCTACTGGAGACTTCCAGCAGGTAGGGAGCAATATTGCACATCTCAAACTGATAATGGTATTTTGATCATTTTTTTTCAGTTTTGGGGTGGGTGATTTTTTTGGTTGGTTGTTTTTGAAGAGGTAATCCTACCTCCGTGTTAGTGACTAGTATTTGAAATATGTGACTTGGACTTCACCAATAAGAACTTGTAATTATTCACTTTAAGTGGAAGATGAATTTGTGTGATAGCCCTTATATGAATCCTTGTTTAAGAACTAATGTATGACTGGGGATTCTCAGCTAAAGCAATTAGTTGGCAATCCAGCTGTACTGTGTGATTTACCATGTGCTCTAAAATGAAATTGCAAATACCAAAACCAGACAATTTTCAGTCCTTCTCTCATTCTGATGCACTTAACAGATTCCTGTTTAGTCTCAGTCTAGTTTAGTAACCCACATTTTATGTTCTCGTAGAACAACAGCATGACTCTACATAGCTAATCATAATACAGTGTACCATAGGCAGTATGTCCTGGCACGTAAAGTAGCAGACCAGGAGGTTTGTGTTGTTTTTATGGCTCCCTCACAGACTTGCTGAGTTGCCTTTTTCTTACCAGTAAAATGCATCTAGAGACTCATTTTCCTTTTTGGAAATGTTTGAGATTTGCCACTGAAAATTGTTACAGAGCTTCAGGGTGTCATAAATCATTCCAGCATCCTTTGTTGTATGTTGTTGTGCCCTGAACTCACATGATTTTGTCATTGTGTTCTTATAAGTCTGCTTCAAGTGGAAAAATTGTCATTCCCTGAAAAATGATGGATTTAGATCTGCTCTGAGTGTGAAATTTCTTCTTGTGGTGTCACTCCAGCATGACTTTGTGCCAGTTTAGGAAAGTGCAGCTGATGCCCATCTTGGTAGACTGAGTAAAGGCCAAGTTTGTATGGCTGTGAGGTTTCAACTGCTTTCCCAGCAGGCAGGGCTGGAAGCATTTTGGAAGAAATCAACAGGGAAGTTTACCTTGTTGCTAGGTTTATTTCCATGGGACTCTGTCGTGCCCACATTTTGATTTTGGTACAATTTAATGTTCAATTACCTGAAAAGAATAAATATTAGAGAAATGCACACTGCCTGTTGTGCATACACCTTGGTTTGGTCACTTAATATTAAAACTCACATTAAATGATACGGATAACTAGTGTCAATGTGTTGCATAGAGATTAAATCACAGAAAAATGGAGCAAATGGAAAAATACATAAAATCAACAAATCATTGTGGATAACACCAATTCAGGAGAGTTTCAGGCCATTGAAGTGGCTTGCTTTTACCCTAGTAGAGCTTTTTGCCTTGATCCATCACAAACAGTGGACAGCATGTGTCTTTTGCCAGTCAAAATATCAGTACCCTGTCTATGTGATAGGGAGTTTGCTTCTGCTCCTTTTCCTAGTTCTCGAGAGATACCTACCAAATCCTGTAGAGACTACAATTTGAGAGTGTCCCAGTTACTCACTTTTCCTTCACCTGCTGGCTGACTAGGAGAACAGGAAAACATGATGCAGTGGAAGAGCAAGGAAGCCCTAGAATGTCAATACTTTGCAGTTTGTTGCTGCACACCAGCACAGTTCTAGCAAGGCAGAGCTGCCCAAGATCCCACTCATCTGTTGCCTCAGGTGGTGGAGGCTCAGCTAGCCGCAGTTCAGCATGGACCTACAGCCTTTATCCTGCTTCTCAGGGATGTGTTCAGCCTTTGTTGAGTTTTGTGCTGATACAGGTGACTTTAAACTAACCAGATTAATATGAGGCATACCCTGGAGATACAGAGATGGAAAAGAATCTGTGACTTGTTTCTTAGTGACTGTTGCGTGGCACTGTGTGTTTGTTTGCTGCGCTTTTGAGCTCAAAATTGCAGGCTTGGGCCTTGAAAGCTCTTTGTGAATGAAACTATGGTTATGACGTAGATTTCAAGATTATTTATTTATTTATTTATTTGCTTTTTCTCTCTATCAACACTATTTATTATACAATATTAATCCCAGTGTTGGTATCTGTATCAATAAATATAAAGCACAACTTCTCTATATTTGTACGTATATTCATTGCTTGCAGTGTGCAGTTTTATGTCTGTGCTGCTATACGTGTTCCAAGAATGGGTCTAGGTATCATGGGTGCTGTCATCCTGTTGTCTCTGAATTTAAATGCATAAATGCACCAAACTGTTTCCAGTGGTAATGTAAGTGTTTAATAATTACAATATGAATCAAATGTATTTTGTGATTTTGCACATTTTCATATTAACCATGTAATTATCTCTTTTTTTTAATAGGCAACACATTTTCAGCACTGGACAAATTTTTTATTTGTCTTTCAGTTTTTTCTTTCCTGCTTGTTGGGGTAAGGACACAGGGCAATCAAGTAAGATGTTTTACTGACAGTGCTTCAAATTGCAAATCTCAGTTGTACAACTCAGTTGTAAGTTTTGTTAAAATTCAAAGAATATACATTTCCCCCTCCAGGATTCTGCCTTGTCTTTAAATTGCTTATAATAATATAAATAGCTTTTTAAGTACTACCTGTGTTGTTGACCTCACAAGTAAAGTGGTCAACAACATGACATTTAGCTTTTTATTTCCTGTACTCTCTTCTGATTATCTGACTTCTTTTTTGCAGTTAGTAGAATGTAAGCCCTTTAGTGTAGAACTGTTTCAGTGCGTTTGTTCTTTAAAGTACCTGGAAAAGTATGAGAGACACAAAAGTAATGAGACAATGCTTTGTTCCTGTTGGAAATGCAGAGTCAAAAGAAGAATAGAAAAATGAGTTAGGTCCTGTTGTGCTCTTCCGGACATCACCAACCAAGGGATCAAACTCACTTCGATTACATTTAAGAAGCACAGGGAGTAGGAATGACTCTGCTAGAGCTCAGTCAGCACATTTTAACATGTATTTTGAGTACTCTGGATGTGCATATCATTAACTTCAAATACAGATGCACAGAATCTTTTTTATTATGGTTTGGAACAGGTGGAATTGAAGATCCCAGCAAAATACTGATCCAGAAAATGTTGAACATTTCAAAGTGTTGCTAACTGTCTGAGCTCTCTGGGGAGAATGTATAACATTTTCTCCTTTACTTTAGGTTTCTCTTGATGTATTCTACTGTCCTATGCAGTCATTACAATTCTGCGCTCACAACAACAGTAGTTGGTGCCATCAAGGTGAGTTTTAAAGCAGAAGAGGGAGATGAGAATGCTCAGATAGACTGGGAAGAGCATTGACTCAGCAGTGATCCTGTTTATGCTTTGATCTGGAAACTCAAAATGAGAGCTAATACTGAGATGCTGCTTGCTTCAAACAAGGTCACACTACAGAGTGACCTTGTTTTCTTCCATTGAAGCTCAGGTGTGCTCTTGAAAACAATGTCAATATTGATGTATTTTTATTTTTCCTGCAAGAGAAACTTGAACCACTTTAATTAAAAGATGTACATTTAACCACATTTCATCAGGTACTGTTACCTGCTTCTGTTCTTTATCAGGTTGATGTGAGTGAGGCAAGGTGGCTTGGTGCAAATCTATTGCAAACTGTTACAGACTAACACACTTTCACTGGGCTGAACTAATTTCCATTGCTGCTATTAAATAGGGCATTCATAGGTACAGAATAATGGCTATTGTGTAGTAAGGAGTGTATTTATTTATGGATAAATGCTTCAGCCTCTGTGTGAGATGTTGTGTTCTAGCTGAATGGACTGTTTCATTTTGGTCTCTAGAAATTCTGGTCAGTTTGATCAACACCAAAACATGCATGTCTTAAAAACCGAACTTGATGTCCTTACAGTCTGTTTTCTCTAACCCAGTTTAACTTAAAACCAGTGCAGCTTCCTTTGTGTTGATAAGGCCAGCATGTCTGAGCTGGAAACATCACTGACTGCCCAAGCACCTCTTTGTAGGCCAGTTTGGAGAGAAGCATGAAGCTGTAAGCTGGAAGAGTTTTAGAAAAAGATAAAACTTGTACAGCTGTGGACCAAACAACTGTCAGAATCCAAACTAGCTTAGGCACAGGAATAACAGTCCTCAGGGTGCACCCTTGCATGGGTGACTAAGGAAAAGAGTACCTCCAGCATAGCAAAATCCACAAAAGGAAGATGGTACTTCACTTTCTGCAATTATTTTTTTTGGAAGCTGGCAAGATTACTCTAGTAGTTTTCATTCCTGTGGTCCTGAAAGCGTTCTTTTAAATTTTATATGTCCGCATTGAATCATTGAGAGAGAACAAGACTGTTTCTTGTTTCTGAGAAATAATTTGAGACATTTTGAACAGCTTTAAAGTTGAGAAGCACTTTATGGTGCAGTAGTCCCCAGTAGAAACTGGTAGAAATGATGTCATTGTCCAGGCTAGCTGCTAAAACATTTGAAACCAACAAAGTGTTGGTGAAATGATTACACAGTTCTATAGCTTTCCTTCTGTCTATAGGGGATAATTTTCCCAAAATTTGATGGAGGCGAGGTGAGAGGTAGAATCTTTAACTTTAAACTGTGCCTGCCTTGAACTTGAGCCACATGCTTTCAATGCACATTTAGTTGGCAAACTAAAGAGGTAACGCCTTTAATGCAATAATAAAGAAATTCTGTTGTAACTTTAAAGCATACTTTTTAGGCTTGAGTACTCAAAACCTACTTTTAATAAATGGGACTTGAAAGGACCCTTACAAAGATTAAAAAGTATATTTTCACAGGATGGCCATAGCTCCATATTGCCTGACATCAAATAGCTGATTTTGTTTGTTTATTTAAAAAAGTCATCCTCAGTGCATTGTATGCATTCAGAAAACATACTGAATTTATTACATCCCATGAGACTAACTTAAACACTGATTTTAAAGTGGCCAGCAACAGAGTATGGCTATTTCCTTAGAAAAGTATATTAATTTATATAATTTATGTTCTTGGAGATGAAAACTGACTTCAATAAATGCATAGCTTTTGTTTCCTTTCAGAATATATCCATCGCTTACGTTGGAATGTTGATTGGTGGAGATTACATGTTCTCTATGTTAAACTTTATAGGGCTTAATATTTGGTGAGTGGAACTTGAATAGCCTTTATTTGTTAAAGCTGAAAATTTCTCAGTGAGATATAGTTTTATGTTGTGTTTGATTTGGCCCTCTTGGGTGATGCTGTTTTGAAACCACTGGCCTGAGGAAGCACTGCCCTAGGATGTGAAGTTCATTGCAGTTAGTTATGTCTTTTCATGTCTGTTTTCAGATATTGAATCTTACTGTGATAGGATCTTACCTATGGAAACATGCCTGCAGTTTTACTGTGTAGAATTGAGTTCATTCTTTTTTTATGGGGAGCAGTTCTGAGCTGTGAGGCTTCCAAGTAAAAGCCAGGTCATGTGGGAAGTGAGAACACTGACTGAATGAGTTGTGCCCTTTGAATGTGAGTTACGACTTGTGAGTTGTTACTTTTTGTGCTTGGATGAACTGTTACATCTGTTTGTATGAATCTGTTGGATCAACTGTTAATCTTCGTCTACTTGGGGCTAGTTTCTCAGATGGCTTACATACCTCTGAGACACTCTTAATTTATACTAGCTGGCATTCTGTAGTCCTTTGGAAGGAAGGGTACGTACCTATAAAATGGTACATACATTAGAATCTCTGACACCTCTGTTTATTCTCTTTTCTTTAGTATGGCAGGAGGACTGAGATACTCGTTTTTAACCTTAAGAGGAAACAGCAAGCCTGTGCAACCTGGGGATGAAGAGAATGCACTGCTTGAGTCAAGGAGTTAGCCAGAATGCCTGGCTTGAAATAGACTGAAGATACAAGTTTGTTTAACATTGCTGAAAACTTAAATAAGTATATGCTGGAACATATTTGGAACAAGAAAAAAATCTACCTCAGTTGCCACGGAAGTGCACATAATTCATTGGTTCAGAAGTATTCTTGCACACCATGTGTTTTACATATGGACAGGTTTAATTTTAACTTTTTTTTTACACCCATGAGCTAATGTATAGGAAGAAATGCCATGAGCAAGTCTCAAGTTGTAAATTTCTACATTTACCTGTACTTCCGTGTTATTTGTACTCAACAAGATCTGTGAGTTCTGTTTCAGTGTCTGGCAGTACTCTGTGAGGCAAAACTCCCTTTAAAGATTATGAGGCTTGATTCACCATTGCCTTATGCCATATGCCATCTTTGATACCAGTGAAAATATGAAAGATGCTAGTAGTGATTCAGGATGATTTCACATACACATTTGCTCTGGTGTAAGTGACTGTATGGGACAAAGAGAAGGTGTGCCTCAAGATTGTTCCCTAAGTGTTGACTAAAAAATTCAGGATATCGCCTAGTGTATTCAGTATACATTGTGTAGACATTCTCTCTCAGTCTTTTCCTCATCCTCAGTAACATCACAATGTTCTGCTGCAATTATCACTGTTGTTATAAGTGAACCCTTATAACTTTGCTGCAGTACCAAGGAAAGAAGGACATTGAGAATTTTCTAATATTTAAAAACTTTTTCTGCCTGTGAGCAGTACCAAACAGGTAATTAGATGAGAGAACAAAAGTGAATCTATTTCTGTTCAGGTGCATTAATCTTTTTGTATCACAGTTCCCTTCTCTGATGTTTTGTTTATAATTCCCTTTTAATGCTGCAGAGAAGTGATGCTACTAGGTACAAACTACAAGAGGGAAAACTGTTTGATGTATGGAAGTCTAACAGGTTTAAATGAGAAAAAATGTCAGTGTCGTGTCTTATACATGCAGTAAAAGCTTATCTGGTACTAGTTTATGCTTGAAATTCAGAACAAGGCTAACAAGCCGAGCCTGTTGGTACAGTGGGCAAGGCTGGTCCAGTGGTTTAAAAAAAGAAGATCCAGAATGTTAACCCAGTTAATGATAACTGGGTTATCATCCGGGACAATAATGACACTGTATCTTTATTTCCATATCTGAAAATACAGTTGATAATATTTACCTGTGTCTCTGAGGATTTAGTGTTAAATCTTTGAAAATGTCATAGAACCACTGCAGCACTGGAAAACTGCAGAGTAATTAATCTTGTTGAAGTTCTCAGTTCTCTGCAAGCATGAGCCAAGATTTTTGAAAATAATAAAATCAAAAGAAGATTTGGAAGACCTTGATGTGGAATCAGGGTGGTCTAATACGTGTTTGATTCCTGCTTGAATTAAAATACAGCTAAATCTGAAAAGCATTAGTCTGTGTTTAACGTTAGAGTGACCAGACTGGATTAGATGTAAGAAATATGTGAGTAGCTCAGATCAGAAGATTCAGGGAATGACTGGACAGCCCACTGCATGTGTGCATTTGAATGACAAGAGGAGCAGTGACTGCAGATACTAGTAGTGGAATTTAAGGGCACAATCAAAGTGGAAACAGAAGTTTCCACAGAAGAAGAGCTATTCAGTTTCTCACACCTGGCTCAGAGTTGTGACTTTCATTTTCTACCTATTGAAAAGCTGGGCAGAGTAAGGGTTGCTGCAAATATTTTAGAGAGATCTTTTAATAATTTCCTTTATAAGTAAAAATCTTTCAGTATTTGTGAGTGTATTCTTTTATAGGACTCCTCTTTCTCCAGATCATCTCTACCTCCAGAATCCTAATTACTGAACCTCAACTCTGCAGTGGGTCAAGAAATTTGAAGGCTTTTTCCTTACAAAAGGATTATGAGAGCCATTTAATTGCCATACTGATGGACACACAATGGCACCTGCAAAATAAAATGGAGTTCCCACAAATGAACAGCTACTGTATGCATTTAATTAATTAATATTTTGCTGTACCTTTTATAAATAAAGAGATATAGATTGCAATTATAAAGTTTTTCATTCGTTGTGTGTATGGACACATAAAATGCTTTCAAGCACATATGAATAGTATAAATATTTGCTCTCTGTATGATGAACTGCTATACTGTACTTGAAGTAGTTACATTAGAATCACAGAATCATTAAAGCTGGAAGAGACCTCAGATTAAGTCCAACCATCAACCCAGCACCCCCATGACCATTAAACCATGTCCTGAAGTGCGGCATCCACACACTTATTGAACACCTCCAGGGATGGGGACTCCACTTCCAGTGCTTGACCACTTTTCCAGTAAAGAAGTTTTTCC
>NW_010163506.1:21575-36353 GCF_000695765.1 Mesitornis unicolor | reverse complement strand
CGCGAAGGCCAGAGCGGTGCGGGGAGAGGGGGGACGGAGCTCGGGCGGGCACGAAACACGCACATTTCCCCGGTTTCCTTCACCTGCCCCTAATTTTTTTTCGCCCTGAAACCCGAGTTCCAGTTTGCATTTTGTTTTGTTTTGGCTTTTTGTTTTGTTTTGTTTTCGTTTTCTTTCTGTTTAACCCGTAGATTAAACTGCCACTTAAAAAGCAAACCTGGAACCGCTCCCTGTTTGAAACCGTTTTAATTTTTCCCCTGTATTTATTTCGCCCTGTTGTTTTGTTCTTCTGGGGGTCAGGAGCGGTGAACTCGCGTGAGCCGCCCAGATGTGCGTGGGGAAGACAAGTGTTAGCAACTGGTCTCCTTCCGTGCCTCGTCCGCAGGAGCAGCCGTCCCACATGGCGATCGCTCTCCCCGCCCGCAGCATCCCTCAGCAGTAACAAACTCACTCAGAAAGTGAGGAGGGGAAGGAGATGCCCATGGTTTCCTAATTATTCTCTTTTCAGCCACCCTCTGTGGCTTTTGCCCCTGTTGCAGAGTAACTACTTGGCAACTTTAGGGAAAGGGATAAATAAGAGATGAGAAGCTGACTCTTGGCGAACTTGGATGCTGTGCTTTGCCCTCGGTACCTGGCTCAGATTTAGGAAGCGGACGTCTCTCGACTCTTGAAGGCGAGAGAGAGACACAGAGGAGAAGGCTTCACCCTTGCTCTGCTCAGCGATGCTCTCTGGGTACCCCTGTTTATTCTCACACAGGAGCAGCTTGAGGAAGTACAATAGCCAGGGCACCGTAACGTTAGTGATCTCGAAGCTCCTCATGCATCGCTTTTACTGTGGGGTCAGTGGTTTACAGAAATATTAAATGCTAAAGGGGGGTGGGGGGAGAGAGACCAGAGCTAATGGTAAAGGTCTGCCAAATGTCACCTCAGTGTTACAATGACAAGAAAATATACTTTCCTTACAGCTCTCCCCCCTAAGAAATTTGTTCTGAGGGATTTGACAATCTTGCAGATAAAGTGACTGCTTGCTGCACTTAGCTGATCATGCTCCCTCACGGCTGGCCGGCGTTTCCTCGCTGCACTTAGTAGTACCTGTGCAACCTGGGTTGTAGTAGCATTGTCATTGATTTCCAAGGTAACTGCTTTTTAGCTGCTCTGAGCAGACATACCTGCGTGGGGGGGGGGAAAGTCTTTTCCCCACTCCCTGGAAGGATGATGGTAAAGTGCTATATTGGAAAAGAGAGGAGGCTTCTCTAAATTTTGATAACCACAGCCGACAATTTAGAAATAAGACACTTCTCACAGCCAACATGACAGAGGATTTTGAGCATTCAGAAAACACCAGGCCAAAAAACTGGAGACATCTTGATCTTTTAAGACAGCTTTTCCAGTACTTTAAGTGAAGGGAGGGAGCAGGGAAAGAAAAAGAGAGAGAGAAAAGCTGCAAGGAAAATAATACAAAGCCAGCACAATTGGCATCTAGACAGTAAAGAAAAAACTTTTTGAGGTTAAGAGAAGGAAAGACAAAGCTGTTATGTACCCGAGGGATGCAATTTTAGTGGGAATGGAAGATTTGAGTGGTAAAGGAGGAGCGCTTGCCTCTGGGTTCTCTCTCTTCCAGCAGTTCGGCTGCTGGCATCTCAATTTGAATTGCTGGGTGAGTAGCACTTTCTGCGTGCGCGCTTTCCGTCTTGACCATTGAACTTCTGATGTGACTCCTCTCCCTCTCCCCCTCTCTCCCTCTCCTTTTCTTTCCTCCTGTGCAGAATCAAAAAAAAAAGGCGGGGTGGGGGGGAGAAATCAAGCAAGCATCTCCAGCTGTGACCTTTGTTAGCGACGTTGTTTTTATTTATTTCTTTTATGGTAATCGTCTTTTTTAGGCGGGGGAAGCGCGACTTTTCGATGACACTTTGATTTTCCAGCAGTGGCGAGGAGCGAGCGGCAGAACGCCGATTTGTCGCGACACAATGGTGCAGCGGGGCAGAGTTGTTGCACTCCTCCTCTTTGCCCTTCCCTCCGCCTGATTTTGGGGTTTGGTTTACGGAGGGTGGAGGGGGGGGGGGAGAATTTTTTCCTCGTGCAGCCAGGGTGGGATCGGGGTGTGCTTGAGGGGGGTTTGTTTCAGAGGCTGGTGTACAGCAGGTTTCAGAGCTGGTTTCTGAATGCTGAACAATGGTTAGCAGCGAGGGAGAAGTGTGCGCGCGTGTAGGAGCTGTGCGTTGCATCCGCAGTCACACATTTACACAGTGACCATGACATCACTAGCTTTGCCTTTCTTTCCTTTTTCTCCTTTGGGGCAGAGGGGGCCACTTCAAAGCTTGCTTCAGTTCAGTACGATATTTCCTTAACTCTGAAACCATGAAGGTAAAAATGTTTGGGTTTTGGTGGTTTTTTTTAAGGAGAAAAAGTTGGTTTGTAGCAGAGCACATATGTTACAGTTAAGGGGGTTTGGAGGTGAAATGATTTAGCTCTTGTCATACACAAAACGAGATTTTTTTATTATTAAAATACTGTGTAGTAGTTTTTAATTGAGTGCTTTTGAGTCTGTGTTTGGTTGACACTCAGCTAAATTTTCTGAATTCTTCAGAAAGCTCAGCTGTAATGTGAAAGACGAAAATTTTAGGGACACTACATAAACATGATGTCACCCAGTGATAAAGGACTATGGAAAATAATACTGAATATTGATAAATATGAAATAACGTGTTTTGACACAAGTGGTTCTGTGTTTGTTATCAGAAGTCCATGAGACTTTTTTCTCCTATTAATATATATTACAGAAGGTAAACCTACCCCTGAGCCAATTCTGTACATTGCTTGTAGTTATGCACAGAAAACAGAAATGTATTTAGGGATTTTAGAAAGCATCGCATTTTCAGTGAAGATTTTGTGGGAATCTTGAGTTTTTTGCTGTTTTCTAGCTCTGCCAAGCTTGCTTAGAGAGCCAGGAGCAGGATTTCTGTCACTTCAGTACGCTGTGCTACCTTTGCCTGAGAAGCTTAGTTAATTTATTTGCCTTTTCTTGTATTAGCAAGGGATAAAATTCTGTAGAATTCATCTGAAATGAATTGATTGAGAAGGACAGCTATTTAGATGCTGCTTCTTTCACTGCATGTTGTTGCATACGCAGGTTTTACGTGGCTGGTGGTGAAATCTCACAAGCGTTTTACCTTTAGAGGAATGCTTTTTATTGGGACTTGGGGCGAAAGGCCTGACAGCGCTGTGTAAATGTGCCCGTTTCTTTTCTACTGAAATATTTGCAAGGAGTTTCTGTTCTGATGTGCGTTTAACATCACATTTTTAGGGAAACTTTGTTGAATTTATTCGAGAAATAACTGATCTGGATTTACTTAATTTCATTGCTCAATTGTTTCTGTGGCAGTGTGTAATGTTTGTAGCACATTAAAAAATGAAACCCTTTCTTAGAGCTTTGTTATTTGTTAAGCCATTTAATATGCATTTGCAACATGTATTGTGTATTGGTATTGAGCACAGTCTGCTATAATTTGTGAATACTGCATTTTAAAAATATGTACTGGAAACTTGGCATCGTGTCTTAAGGCATGTATATGCATGTTAGTTTTTTAATAGTGCTGTTATTACTGAAATTGCCAAATACAAGTGGGTATAGGCATGCATGCTATTTTTTTTTCATTCCTTGCACTTCTTTAACAGCCTCACATTGAAGTTTTTACTGTAGATAGAAGTTACAGATACCCTAACAAAGTCAGTGGAGCTGTTTCTCCCACATTATATGTCTATGTAGTGCTGAAATACACGATTTATATGCAATAATTAAAGCTGTTTATAATGTGGCATTTTAGAGAATGCTAGACAGGAGGTAAAAGTGCATCACCAGATATTCATTCAAAGCACGTAACAAATAAGGTCTATCAGGGCAATTATATTAACTTTGCTTATATTCACTTCTCCCTTCTTCCCATCTTTTCTAAACTGCTGTGCTTGCATTCTTGCTCTGTATCTCTGCCCTCTCCACCCCCTTCATGTTCAGGACCGTTTCCTGAAGACCTGCTCAGGTTTCACAGTCTCCTTGCTTGGTGCTTAGGTATCCAGCACACCCTGTACTGGTGCTACTTAAGAAAACAGTGGTTTTCGGTTTTAGTCTAATATATGCCAAGTCGTTCTGCTTGTTGCCTTGTTAGACATGAAGGAAGGCTTGCCTGCTCTAAAGAGATAGTATCTGCCTTGTAATTAACTGAAGTACGCAAAGAAAGCACCGAGCGTTTGTCAGGCTGGGGAGGAAACTGTGCCTCTCCTTTTGTAAGGGAAGAAATAGATCTGGGCACCTGGGTGCCTGAAACATAGAGAATCTGAGCACTATCCTGTCCTCAAATGAGGAAATCCACCTGTTGATCAAATCGTCCTAATTTTGAGATACAGCGTAAGGCTTGGCCAGATACGTGCAGGCCACGGTTCCTGGGCTATGGGCTGGGGTAACTCCTGTGTCCAAATCTGTGTGCCACGGTGAGGCAGAGCACATGCAGCAGACCACTTTAGCAATAGAGCATTAAGAGAATGAGTGAGGTAAAACCTAACTGGCATCAGTGTAATTCCAAGTGATGCTAAAGGGTCTCAAAATACACGACTGTGTCTAAGCAGGTGCATGGCTGGGTCTGACATTAGAACGACCTCACATGGTCCAAGGGTGCAGCACTTCACTTGTATTTAAAACTCCAAGTTTATTTTTTTTAACTTAAACAAACCAAACCAAAACAAAAACCACCTCGGATACTGTAGCAGTAAGATTACAGTCCACAGCAGTTTGAAAGCAAAGTGTAAGCACACTTAATAGCAACGTTTCACTGCTGGTGTTTTTAATTCTCCCGCATAAGAGCTACCAGGCAGTAATTAGATAGCTAAACCCTAGTTCTTTCCCTTTTACGCTAGAGGATTTGGCGTATGCTAATTGTCGCCAGATCATTTCACATAATTGCCTTTTGGCGAAATTAAGTGGAAATTTCCTGAACATCTTAAACCCTCTCTTCCCCACCCCCTCCCCTCAGTACCTTCGCTCCCTGACAGGAAGGATGCCGAAAATGTCAGGCAGGGTGGTTTAGTGCTCTGATATGCAGGGGGCACTTCGTCATAGTTAAAGTGGGGGAGAAGAAGAGAACTATGCTTTTCTTTAATGAATCGCTGGGCACTTAAAGCCAGGAAGCTGATTTTGTTGTTTTGGTTCTGAGATTGCTAATAGAGCATGGGGGATTTTTTTGGGCAGCCAAAGCAGAAGCAGGTAGGCACTCACTGGCCTGGGAAGTGGTCAGGGAGGGAGGGGGAAGAAGCAGGATGCAAAAGTCTGTGTACCCCCCCTCCTTTTTTGTTTTATTTATTTATTAAGGCAAGGGCCATGGGGGGGGGGGGGGGGGGGGTGGGTTTTTTTTGTCAAGCTCTGTCTGGGGGGGTTATTGTCCCAGCACATGGTTGTCAGTGCTCCTGTCATCATTTGTGTGAAAGAAGAAAATGAGCCTTTTTTGAGCAGGGTGAGTTGTGATTATCAATGGAGGCCTTGTCTGCCGCCACAATGGGCTGTTAGCTTAGGGCAGGACCTTAGGCAGAAATCAGCTACGTTCAACTGGGAAAGGGCTCAGGCCACTGTATCAGCCATAATGGAGCAAGGGGAAGTAGTTTTACAGGAGAAAATGCTTAGTCAGATGTGAAGGCATCCTTAAAAAAATAAACTGTGACTCCTCTAGCTAAACAGAGCTGGGGAAAATTAAATCGTTGATGTTTTCAGGAAATGCTGCATCACTGGCATTGAATTTTTTTGCTCGGGAAGGAGCTGAGGACCCAGTTGCACACAGCTGGTGGGTTTGGTTGGCTTCAGCTTTTCAGTTGACCTGAACGCTTTGCAGTTTCCTTGTTGAAGTTTGGGGTGCCACCCGAACCTGCTGCTGTTGTGGGTGATCCTGAGGCCGGAGTGGTGCTTACTGATGGGTGCTGTGCTGTGGATGTTGGTGACCCTGGTGGGAAAGGGAGGAACATTCCAATACGTGCAGCAGTATTTTGAGAGTTGCCTTTTCTTGCAGCTTAGTTCCCTGATTCGAGGGGGGATGTGTTATTCCTAGGCAGAACCAAGGGGAGATCAACCTTTAGAAAAAAAAGAAACTCTTCTCTTACAAGGATCTTTGGAGCTGCAGAGCAGCTCAAGAGCATCTGTTAGCATTTCACTGGCCACAGTCAGCATAACTGCAATAGCACCATCTGGAAAATACAGGGAGACAAGTTATAAACCTATTTTTTAAATCTTAACTGGTATTGAATGATACCCTTTGCTTATCCCAGGGAGCAACTCCAGGAAGGCCTGCTAATTCAAGACTACTGTCGACCTTCTGCATCCACCCTGGAGGAGGGGAAAAGGGTGACAAACCCTCTTCTGTGCTGCTTTTGTTTTATTGTATTAGGCCCATAAAGGCACTTTCAGAGCCCATCTTTCTTCAGCAGAAAGGGAGAGCAATGGGGAAAACAGGGAAGAGGAGGACTGGCAAAAAAGACAGGCGGAGCTCTAGCTCCATTTGTTTTCAGTGTCTGTTGATTAATAGGTTTTAAGGTGAATGGTGAGCTCTTATTCCTCTTCCCTTGTAGTGGAGGAAGGGGAGGGGGCTCTGGGGGTCCGGAGTGCAAGTGCCTGAGCAGTCCTTTCCTTGCCACATTCGCGACTGTGGGTGGTCGTGGGGTGCCCGTCGCTGCCTGGCGAGCAGGACTTCTGGCTTTTAAGTGCACTTTAAAGGTTGCCCTGGGTCGGGGAAGGGGGTCCCTCCCTGGCTGCTGCTGGCAGCAGCCAGAGTTTTGGGCTGGGCTGGGGCAGGAGCATCCCCCATGCCCTGCCCTTGGCTGCTGGGCTGGGAATGCAGCAAAGCAGAGTCTCAGGCCGAAGGCTCTGGCCGCTGTGATGCTGCAGTGGCATCACGGCTTGTTTGCAGCCTGGGTGGCTCTTTTTTGCAGACCTGCTTTTACTAACGCTACGTTAGCCTGGTGAGGACAAATCCTCTGGCCCCTCTGGCATGTTTTTCTCTGACTTTGAGTTGATACCATGTTTTTATTACCAAAGCCAAACAAACGATGAATTTGCAAACAGAAATTGCAGTAACAAACTCTTCCTATTTGAAGGTTGGATTCTCTTTGTGTGCTCAACAATACAATGTTTCATCTCGTGCAAGTCTTATGTTGCTTTCAGAGACTTAGGAACTATTGATTTATACAGCATGTATTAACTTCTTCAATAAATGGGGAGTATTCATCAGTGGGGTGTATTAAATTGGGCTGTATACACATAGAAGCATCTTTCATCCTGTTAATGAAATGTCCTTACCACGCAACAAAGACTAATACACAGCAATTTATACACACAGTCCCCTGCAGTTTAAATCAGTTCAGCTATTTTTTTTGTTCCCTATCAGAACTCAGGCTAAATAGTTCTCAGTATCCCTCTCAAACATGTATCAGTCCAAAATTTGTTGTGTTTCGGTATTTTTCATTCCAGAGCTCCATTATTGTTTAAAGTCATCTGCGTTTAAGTACTCCCAGAAGCATTTCAAATTCATATAGAGAGATTTAGTAGTTGAGTCCCTATGGGGACAATTTCCTCTGGTTTGCTTCAGGCGGGGGTTATCAAGAAAAGCAAACTTCTTTTGTTTTTTTGCAATTCTTTACCGTGCCCTCTAACCCAGCATATGAGACCCCAGCTTTCAGTGGAGGGCAGTGATTTATCTGCAGATGACTTGGTACTTTGTAGATGCTGGGATTTCTCGCTAGAAATCTCCACTTGTTCCCGTCCTATTACCACATGCCCTGACGCTAATCTGTGCGTGCCAGCGCGGCTCCCCTTTCCTTTCCGTGGCTGACACAGCCATAAATGGAGTTCTTCAAGTTGCCAGAGAAATTCCTGCATCTCACAATGGCTTTTAGCTTAAAACTACCCTTGATAAAGTACTGGCAGATGTATATTGGAGAAGGGCCTTTTGCAGGGGGGTGGCTAAGGTCATCTAATAGGTGTCTCCTATTGATGGCTTCTGTGGTTTACCTTTCATTGCCGGTGGATGGGGTTAGGACCACACTTGTTACTCAGGCAGAGCTCCCATTGACTTCAAAGGAAGACGCATGTGCGGGATTAATCCTGCTCTTTCCCAGCTAGTCTTTCTTTTTCTCTTTTCCAAGGAAGCTTAGTTAACTTCAGGAATGCTGCTTTTAAAGAGCATGTTATGCGTGATTAGCTTGGCTTGCGAATGGGGCGTGCTATTCTGAGCAGCTACAGTCGCGTTTCCTCGTGTGTGATAAACAGAATACAAACCTGGCCTGGGGTAGTGATGCAGACACAGAGTGATTTGCAGGGGGTCACGTTCCTCTGTCCCAGAAAGCATATTTTTGAGCATGTAGATGACAGTCTCCCCTTCCCCCCTCCACAACATTCTCCCCACACCTCTGCTCCAGCATCATCAGAGTAGCAAAAAAGTGTCCTACCCTTACTTCCAGTACCTTTGTATGAATTGTGTGTCTGACTGCAGGGCCATCACCCAAATAAAAATTACTTACCTGGGGAAAAGTTTGCAGACCAAGGTTCAAAGTCTTGGTTGTTGATTTTTAATTCTTTTTTTTCTGCTTTTGCTTTTTATTTTTCTCTGAAATGTTTTAGGTAAATCACATAATAATTTAGCACTCGTGCCGTTTTGTGGAGATAGTGTGGGAGGTCTTGGTATATCAAAGCAGTGGGTGGTAGTTTCCCACCATTTACATGTAACCCCCTATGGTGTATCTGGCTTTGGTGGTACAAGCGTGTAAGTCCAGCTTTCCTCTCACATCTTGTTTCTTGTTTGTCGGTTTAAGCCTGACCCTCTAATGTTATTCTGTCACTTAGTTACTTTTTTTAACTAACCAGTTTCAGTTTCTATGAAAATAAGCTTTCCGTGGAAGATGGCCCTCAGTGTCTGTCAGGCTCAGGGTGAGGGGTTTTGCAGTGATAGAGCTGGAAGAGCACAGAGCTACAGCAGCTACCAGCCACGCTGTGGGTCACCTAACAGCAAGAGGTCACTCAGTTCTTGACCAGCAAAAATCCCTCTTATTGGGAATGACTGTTTTTTGTGAACCAGATCAAGTGGTCCTTTGGCATGTCTTGTCCTGTGTTGCTGAGTAGATGCCTGCTAGTTTGCGTGGTGTGTAATGTGATTTGTTACCTGAAGCCCCTGCCAAACCTTTCCGTTACTGTCGGACTGCTTAGGTTGGTTCACTTGGAAGAGAACAGATTTTGGGTTAGAGCATCTCTTTCGGCTTTCTGAATTAAGGGGCCAAATCCCCATAGCTCCTCTGATGCAAAACCATTATGGGTCTGTGTGGCCAAAAGTTGGCCTTGGTTGTACAACTGGTAGTGGACCTGACCTACAACCCAGCCAGCACAACATGCAGTAATTCATAGTGTTGGCTGTCACCACCGTGCTCTGTCCTGTGTGGTG
Source organism: Mesitornis unicolor (assembly GCF_000695765.1). Lineage (NCBI taxonomy): Eukaryota > Metazoa > Chordata > Aves > Mesitornithiformes > Mesitornithidae > Mesitornis > Mesitornis unicolor. Next base: position 26,889 of record NW_010163506.1, on the reverse strand, counting down.
GCCCCTTGCTGTGGGACCCTCCTGTGCCACGGGTGTGTTATTGGAGGAGAATCATTCCGTGTGACGGCTACAAAAAGAAGTCAACATGGCAAAGGTTGTGGAAAGCACAAGTATAAGCATTGCTTCTCTTATTTTTGCATGTTTTCAAAAGGATGAATTAAACAGCTGTGTATGGCAGGGGCTGGGGCTGGGGGTGAGGGTGGCTGGAGAAGCCAAAGGCAAAGCTTAGCTTGACCAAGGCATGGTAGAGGGACTTCTTGTTTATTTGGAGAAAGCTGATGTTTCTTTTCCTCCTAGCTCTCAGTCTGTCTTCCCTCTTTCTTTGCCTCCAGTCTAGAAATGCATTCCTAAACAATAACTGAATTATTTTTTAAATGCTTTTAAGGGAAGCTCAGAGCATTTGAACCGAGATCAGATAAGAACTTGTCTGAGGTGGCTCGGTGAGGGCGCGTGTTTGGGGGTGCTGGGGAGCAAGCAGCAGGGTCAGAGCTGTTCTTGGGTGGGGGGGGAGAGCAGGAAGGCACTGGCAGACTCTGAACGGCAGCGGCGCTATCGGAGGCCGCTGTGGTATCACTACTTTGTTTTAATGTGATTCCTTTGACTTGATGTTAATGCGAGTTGTTCCTTACTTAAAGTAATAAAAGGAAATGAAGACACATTCTAAAATGAAACCTGACTCTAATCCATTCATCATCTAATACCAGCCTCTTTATCTTTGCTGGTACCTAATCTGGTTAAATGTCCCTGTTGTAGGATTTTAGTGAAAATCCTCTATGGGGAATAGGGTTTTTTGCAATTGGATTACTCGCAGTAAATGGTCCAGCAGTTCGCTTGTTTCAGCTTAATTTTTTCTTTGTGATCTTGTAAGGGTAAGTTACAGTTCAGCCTGCCTTTTCCTTTCATTCATTCACTCCTTTTTTTTTTAATTGTTGTTAAGAAAAAGATGATTTTTTTCCCCCGAGAGCTAGGAATGTCACAGGGAAAACCTCATGATATCTGCGTGGCTATTCCCCCACAAGAGTGTTAATTTCAGTGGCTTTATCTGTGTTTTTGCCTTTATTTATATAGCTGAATATTTTAGCAGCCTAATTCGTCAGTATCCAGTTTCCATTTATTAGTGCTCTCTGATGAATTGATAATTAATCGTCTCTTCTAAAATACATATATATAAAATATGCAGGTGATCGCTTGTCAGCTTAATGCTTGCTGATGAAGGGAATACTCTAGCACTACAAAGGCTTTTTATCTGGAGTATTTGCAATGAGCGGTAAAATGCAGAACTGAAAGTGAGGACAGGAAGGGGAAAGGAGAAGATCTACAGGTCAGCGAGCATTTGGGTCTCTTGCTAATTAAATGGGGGACTCTGTCAGCCCCTCGCTGAGGAGTCTTCTTGCATCTGCCAGGTGAAGCACTAGATTACAAAATAGAAAGGGAAAATTTAGAGAATTGCTGTTGCTCTGTACAGGAGCACGACAGGTCAAAAAGATTAAAGAAACTCAAGAGCAGGGAAAGTGTGTGAGGAGGTTTTAAGCAAGAGGGTGGGAAAACTGCAAGGGTGACACCGAGAAGGATCTGGAAAAGTCTGAGGACCGTGTTGAAATGCTGGCTCCTCAGATTTCTGTGTCGTGCCTCGTGCTGCGGTGGGGAGTACCTGGCGCTCCTAACGCCACCAACCTTTTTCTCTTGACAGTCTAACAAAGTGCCAGTTGTGCAGCACCCACACCATGTACACCCTCTTACGCCGCTTATCACGTACAGCAATGAGCACTTCACACCGGGAAACCCTCCTCCACACTTACCAGCCGACGTAGATCCCAAAACAGGTAGGTGGGAAGTAGTTTTGGGGTTTTTGAGAGTGGGTGGGTGGATCTTTCCATTTTGTATATTAAGGAGTGCAGGAGGAAAGATTTCCCATGCTGGAGCACCAAAGGGGAGATGTAAAATGTCAAGTGCATGCAAGAACCGGAACAAAAGTTCCTTTTTAAGCCAATTAGGCTTCAGAAGGAAACCTGCTGGGTGAATTTTCATAAAGCTGCTGCACGGTGACACCAGAGTTGCATGTGTGGGGTCGTTCGCAGGTGTGTTTCTTTGCAAGCATGATACCCCACCTAGTCGTTCCATCTACCAGGTGCTTGGTTTGCATACGCGACCTAGAGAGTTAAACATGTACGTTCTGTGATCTGCACTTACAAAATTGCAGCTGGAATTTTAAAGGTGGTGGGTCATGACCAGTTTCAAAATGAATCTCTTTTAATTCCCTAAATCCCATTGTTTCTGTGTCAGGAGTTCAGCCATTTTTCTCCTATAATGTTGAATTTTCATCCACTCTAACTACTTAGCTCCAGCTCTATACTTGCAACTCTTTTCCCCAATGTAAGTCTACCCAACTCTCAGTTCAGCCTGAAGGGCAGTCTTCTTGAATATAGAGCACCACATAAAACCCTGGCTAGATTTATTGGTGTTACAGAGTAGAATTTACATGTTATTCTAACTTTTTAAGAGTCCCTGTTTAACCTGAGGGCCCAGAGAAGTCAAACAGTGTCAATCTTCTTTCTTCGGGCTGCATTGAGATCCTAGTGACAGTGGTTTTGTTTTTGTTAATCCAAATCCCAGCTAGCTAATTGCAAAGTACATCATAAACTGAATTCATGTCAAAGGAATCGCTCTGTGTCGGCCCTAACGTGTGCAGATAATTTATCTAAACCCCAGCCCTTGAATGACACCGTGCATTAGCTGGTTTTCGCTCCCTGCGCTTCAACTGGGGGCCCCTTTTTAATTGTGCTTAATGCTAACTTCACGTGGCTTAAAAGGAATCCATCTCACCATCCCTGGGTATTGCAAGTGAATGGCATAGTCAACCTCTCATTTAAATAATGGTAGTACAGGGAATAGCTTTTAAATGGTTATCGTAAAATATATGATTAACGTCTGCAGACTGTTTACTTTTCTTCTGTGAACGTTCTTTCAAGTGTGCAAATAGCTCGCCGGATGGTTAAAGCCCAGTTAATCTGTTTGGGTTTTGTAATGGAGAAAAAGCAATGTCTGCATGAAAATGTCACACAAGGAGATTTAATTTAGAGATTAAAAGCTTCCCGAGTGACTTAAAAAAATAGTTTTTAGCCATGAATACAGTACCCTTCCTTTCAATGCTCTCTGTATAATTGTGCTCTGGGTTGTTAATTGAAGGAGCCAGTCTTGTAACTCTTACTCCTGTGAGTAATTCCTCCTTGCTTTTTAAGGTAAGGAGAGTTAAGATTTAAGGCTTGTATCTGGAGCTGGTTTCTGCTTTCCGAGTAGGAACTGCACCAGTTTCAGAGGGGTCATATGGGCTCTCTGTCCTCCTCTGAACACCTTTAAGATCTGCCCACCATTATACCCAGCATTTCCAGCAGCTCTCACCTCCACTCCTAGGTTTCGGGAGAGGTTTCCTACGTTTGCTCAAAAGTGAACATAATTTTCAATTATAATGACTTTGTAACTCATTTTGGAGGTTACTTTGGAATAACACCGTGCTCTTGAGTACCCAGTCAATGTATGGGTAGGACCTGTGGTCTTTTGCTGACTTTGAGACTAAAATAACTATGAGGTTGATACAGGGCCTGTCTTTCTGTTGAGCATTTAAGGCAGCACCTAGCACACCAGAACTATAGCTGAGACTCCTAAATTCTCAATCTAAACAACAGAATAATTATCTGTTATTTAAGGGGTGACTGAGGAGAGAATGGCATCAGGTTTTCTGGTTGAATCTCATTTAACAAGATGTCAGGAGGCTCACTTTATAAAATAAGTCTTCGGAAACCCAAAACGAAGTCATGAGTATTGTAATAAAAAATTAATAGATAGCAATTTAGAAACGTATGTGCTTTTTCATTGTATTTATTTCTTTCCATGTCTCAATGCTAATGCTGCTTTATGTTCCTCTTCCATAGGAATTCCAAGGCCTCCACACCCTCCAGATATATCTCCTTATTATCCATTATCACCAGGCACTGTAGGACAAATCCCCCATCCGCTAGGATGGTTAGTACCACAGTAAGGAGTTCCATTTTTTTAATTTCTTTTTTCTTTTTTCGATGTGTAAAATTTATGTTCAAAATAGTGTGTGCGTGTGTGTGTGCACATTGAGATAACTCTGTTTGCCAGCTGCCACTTCATTGAGTGGTTATGAATTTACCCACCTCATGAAGATTAATTAAAACTTGTGCCAGGTCACATGGTCTTAAACAAACATAGGCAGTTGGACACAGCTTTCCGTGTCGTCTCAACCAGCTGATGCTGAAGCATGAATTCTTAAACCCTGCTACAGAAACGTCCTTTTCTTGTTAATGCCCTTACAGTGCACCACGTGGATTTTTCTCAGATTTAGTTTTCAGGGGGCTCAGGGTGGTTCTTACGGGCTTTTTTTAGCAGGGCCATCCTCACTGTAAATGTGCCATTTTAAATTTATTTGGCCTTCCTGGTTGAAACCCCTTTCATTTTTCTTGTGGAACAGTGGAGCTTTACATCAGCCAGGGAACAGCATTCCTGGTCAAGATGTGGCTGGGCAGTTGGCATCTGAGGAATGGAATTTTCTTGCAAACAAGGAAGAAGAATTAGTTTACTTTAAAACTGCCCAATAAAAAAAGCTGTGGAAAGTTAGTTCGGGGTTTCGTTTTCATTTCAGCTCCTCATATCCCACTTGCAGAGCCTTGGGTATGAGATTCCCTCCAGTAACTAAATCCTTATTTTCTTTTTTTTCCCTCTCGTTGCCATCTCTGCAATGGGTTTATAATGCACTTAAGAACTGCCTAGGGTTTTTGTATAGTACATTTGATTTAAATGCTTATAAAATACTTTTGTATTGCTGGATACAACAGTTCTCTGTATTATAAATCAAGTTTATTACACCATTTTTCCCACATAACAGGCCTTATCAATATTAGAGAGATAATATTTCTTTAGAAATTAATTGCTCAAAACTAGAAATAGTTTGTTCCTGCTCAAGGTTGCTTGGCCTGTTGTGCTAAAATACCTCTCCACAAGTTTGCCCTCTGTAAAGAACTGAAGTTCACACCCCATAGGAGAGCAGGGCAGAGCAGGGGGTCCGCATGCATACTCAGGTCTTGGACAGGGAGAGGGATTCAGCCTGAAAGGCTCTGGGGGCCTTTCTCACACATAGAGGTGTGGATGCAGGGGAGCTGGACCTCAAACCTCTGCCTCAGCAGCCACTTTGCAGGCCACTTCTTCACACGGTGGTCTTGCAGCTTGTCTGGGTAGAGGTCCTCCGACTCTGAGGGTGAAGCATGTTCATCAGCTCTCTGCAGAAGGCTGTTTC
>NW_010163506.1:12578-21544 GCF_000695765.1 Mesitornis unicolor | reverse complement strand
TACTGCGTCATCGGAAGAAAAACCCAGAGCATTGCTCCATGAAATCTTAAATTCTTCCTCATTTGTGATAAGACATCGTGAACGCTGGTAGAATGCACATCAGCTCCTTTTCTTCTCATTTCTTGCTTGTAGGGTCTCACTGCAGTACGGCCCTCTCATGCTCCTCTGTTGCAGCTGCTTAACTCAACTTTGCACAGTAGCAGCCTCAGGATTTAAAACAAATATACTCAGCTAATGCCAAAAGTCAGTAACATTAAAAACGTCAGACCGTAGGGAAGAAGTTCCTTGCTGTCACTGACCTGAGCTTCATTGCACATCTGTGTCTCAAAGCCTTACATCTGTTCGGGTGCAAGCACAGGTTTGTCCTCCTTGAGCTCCACGTCATGGCTGCCAGACCACACGAATGTTGCCACGTGTGGCCAGTGTCATCTGGGAGGTGCTAATGACCACCTCTGTCACAGGAAGACTGCTGGTTTATAACAGGTGACACCCATGGTGTACTTACTTACCCACAGCTCTTACAGCTTCTCTGAGGGGTTTTTGTTGAGGGATGGGACCATCACACGTGCTTTTCCTCTAGGAGAGTAGCATGGCCAACTTTGCAGAAGTAACCCAAGGTTGTTATTTCCCCTCTTGTTGCCACTCATGCTTCACCATCAGCTTCCCAGCCCATCTTTCTTCAACTGGCCTGGATGTCTGTAGCATAGTTCCCCCCCAGAAAGTGTCCTGCCCAGTCCGATGATATTTTTGAAGCACGGATGAAAAGAACTAGCCAGCACAGACAAACCTCAATCAGAAAAAGTTGTGTGTCTTTCATGAGGATGCTGTTTTGCATGTTGCTGTATTTTTTAATTATTGTAATGAGGTGTGATTGTCTATTGGTTACCCACAATACTTCTTGGGGACTCTCCCCCGGTAACTCTTGTCAACACTTGTTAATCTGACAAAAGGCTACAAATTAAGCTCTGTTAATTTAATGTTTTCTCACCGAGATCTAAATACCGAAAGAGGCCCAAAGCGCAACTGAAGTCCTTTGATTCACTGTACTTTATTTTGGTATAAATTTACATTCATTATTGTTTTCCTTTGGATGTGTAGCCCTCAATTAGTGTGATGGCTCCATTAAAGCAAGAGAGACTTCGCCTTTAATTATTACAACAAAACACCTAGTTTCAGCTTGGGGAGAGGGTCTCTATTGACATAAGCAGAGGTTATAAAATTTAATTAGCCATTCCTATCAGATTTATGGCATTCAAATTGTTCTGTGTTTCTTTCCTTTGATCCTTGCTGTACAATCCCCAAGATTTTTGTTCTGATCAAATGAGAATAAAGCTTACTGTGCAGAGAGATTATTACAACAAAACACCTAGTTTCAGCTTGGGGAGAGGGTCTCTATTGACATAAGCAGAGGTTATAAAATTTAATTAGCCATTCCTATCAGATTTATGGCATTCAAATTGTTCTGTGTTTCTTTCCTTTGATCCTTGCTGTACAATCCCCAAGATTTTTGTTCTGATCAAATGAGAATAAAGCTTACTGTGCAGAGAGAAGTTTTTTGTTGTGTTTTTTTTTTTTTTTAAAAAGACCTTTTTTCTTTCTCTCCCCTTCTTTTTTGCCAGGCAAGGTCAGCCCGTGTACCCAATCACAACAGGGGGTTTCCGCCACCCTTACCCAACAGCTCTGACCGTCAATGCTTCCATGTCAAGGTGAGTTCAAATGCTGAGGTCCTGAATCGAGAGCAAACGTAACTCCTCCTGCCGCCCTCTCTAGAGGAGGGTGTTTCATCTAGGAAGCACATTTCTGAAAGCACTTCAGTCATCCGTAGTTTTTTCGGTGGGGTGGAGGAGAAGAGGACAAGGGGTACCTTCCTATTGGAGGAGAAGAGGCTGTCGTAGTGCTGTCATTGTGCCATAAGAATTTGGTTTTGAGGGAGAGGTGAAGGAGCGGGAAGTTGTTTTTAAAAGCCAAACTAAATGAAAAAGCTGGGAGAATGTGATGTTGAAAAGGCAAAGAAGGAGAAGTCGTGACACCTCGTGCTTTCTCAGTGGCTATCACCTAGAGCAGCGCTCTGTGCAGGAGGGGAGGCTCAGAGGGAGGAGGGCCTGCTCTTCAAGCACACCTGGGAGGAAGGTTATTGCACTATGTTTTCCCCTACCAAAGCTCCAAACACTGATAGTCAACATAAAAGGGCCTGCCTGACCCTCTAAAGCTTTAGAAGTATATTTCCCCCCCCTCCCTACCTCCAATTAATTCCATCTAATTTTCCAGGGGCTGCTAGTTTTATTTACAAACTGGTTGGCAGCACTATGTTTAAGTAATCACTAATTGCTCCTAATGATAGTTTTATTTTCTGTTCATCTGATTTTCAGTCTGGTTAATTAAATCGGTGGAGGTTTAGACTTTCCTGATGGGCTGAAACAGCTAATCCATTTTGATGATGGCACATAATTAAATTAGCATGCATTACATAGCAAGGTTCCACATCTCTTCCCTGCTCTGTCCCTTCCTGCAGTTTAATATGTGAAGGTTGGTGTGTAGCAGATTTAAGGAGGAAAAGATTAGGGAGGATTGGGGGAAACACACCTCATTGAGAAATGGAAACCTGTAACTAGAGCTTGTGTGTGAATGGGTAGGGAAATAGTGTGTTCTGTGCTTTAGATAAGTACAGTCAAAGCAAAAATTAACATTTGCCTGTGTTGCTCCAGCAAATAGACAACTGGAAAATCAACTTTAAAAAAAAATATTAATGGACTCAGCATGGGGGAGAAAAAATCCTGGGTTGGGGAGAGCGCAGCACATTTAAACAATGGTTCCCTCCTTCCATTTAATCTTTTTTAATATCTGTAAAAGACTTGCAGGCATGGTATGAGGCAAAGTAGAGCTTGATTTAGTTTAATTATTATTAGAGAGGCTAGTCATTTGAGGGAGGGGGGAGATGTGGGAGGGGGGAGGCTATATTCCCAAGATAGGCTTTATGAAAGGTACCTAGTTAAAAAGAGTACACAGCAAATTAAATACATTATTGTGGTAATGGGACGACAGAAGTAGAGGTCTATTATACTTATGGCAGTTATAGGAAATGTAGGCTCCTTGCCCTGTTCTAGCACATCCTTTGATATTCATTCCATTCAGCAGCAGGGCCAGGACTTCTCAGAATTAAGTGATGGGTCATTATACTTTAAACACCATGGAGAAGCCTAGATTGGCAATTAAACAGCACTTGCTGACACTCGCTTGTGCCACCCTGTGACCCCCTTTAGATTGAGTTGTTGGAGCTCGGGGCCCTCAGCCTGCTAAATTGGTAGCAGGCACTTCTCCTGACGAGGGCTGGCTCTGAAATCTGCCGGCTTCAAAGGGAGCAAGATCATGTATAAACCATAATGTGGGTGCACCGTGGCTCAAAAAATAAGGCAGGAATAGATGAAATGTTACAAGTGCAAGGGGAAAATGAGAGAATAATGACAAATCTAATGCAACTCAAAGCAGAATTGTTGCACAGAAAAATGCATCCCACTGCTTGTGCATAAAATCAAGGCAGGCAGATGACATCCAGTTAACAGAAACATGTCAACAGTGAAGTAAAGTGAGAGTGAGTAAGAGAGAAGCCCCTGAGACAGCCAGGAACAAAAAATTAGTTGTCCTTAACAAGTTAAGACTCATCATTATATTCTGGCTTGGAGCCATAAAAGGAGACAGTGGTGTATAATGAGCTGCTTAGAATTTTTAGGGTGTTTATTGCAATTCATGGAATACTTGTCTAGAGAGAAAAATACGGGGGGATGTCGTAGGCGAAGGTGAGGGGTGTGCGTATATGCACACAGCCTTTCTTTTTGTCTCTGACATGAGCCCGTATGCGCGCACACGCTCAGGCGCACACGCAGGCTGATGAATAGATTTAAGATGTTTATCCTTTGTTTCAGCCCAGAAACTTCTCTTCTGGTTTCCCTTACGTGGGAACACCCTCTGGGCAGACCGCGCTCCGATACGTGGCCCAGTGCGTGTTTTCTCATGCCCGCTCTATCAGCTGGAGCGCTGAGCTCAGCCCTGGGACAGCCCTTGCCCCAAGTAGCCAGCGGAGCTGGGAGATGGCGCTGGCGTGCCGGGGGGTGCAACAGTCCCACAGGGCCTTGGCACAAGCCTTGGGAGTCTGTGTTGGCTCTGCCCAAGCACTGGAGCCAGGGCAGACCCCAGCCTTACACCTCCATCCACATTTTTCCAGAGCCTTCCTTTAAAAGGGGTTCCTGTCTTTGCTTGGTATAGACCTTTGGAGCGTGTAATGGCTTCCCAACCCTGCATATTCCCTAAGCTTAGTAATTTTAGTTCATTAGTTAGAGTGTGCTTATGAATAGTTTATAAAAGATTAATGGGTGACTAATAGTGATTTTCATAAATGGTTTAGACTATTAAGGTAGTGTCTTCAGGTTGTTCTAACCATTTACAACTATTTTCTCCGCTTGTAGCATCACCCTACTAACTTCTTATGCATGCAACGTGATTATAACAGCTCCTGATCCTTCATTACCCCTTTATAATACGCCCTAAATATAAATTGAGGTAGGGTTAACTGACTGATGGGCAAACAGTGGAACCACTATGAAAAAGCAACTGCTGCGAGAGGAAATCGGGAAATAATTTAGCAGAATTACACCAGACAAACACAGCACAGCAGTTAAGTGGTGGCAGTAGAAAATACCTTCTGTAATTGAAATTTCAGTGGAAATTCACTTTTGCTGAATGTAATTACTGAAGCTGGAGTGTAGCCAGGAACTTAAAAATTAACACTCCTCTCCCACTCATATTGCCAAGTGAGTGGATGTCTACATGGAAATAAATAGTCTCTAGAACTTTGGCTACAGCAGCATCCTCTTCTCTTCAGTGCTAGGTCTTGCCTAGGGCAGACAGCCATTCGAGAGGATGTGTGTCGACTTTTTATCACTGTGCTTATACCACTTTCAGAGAGGTCAGGGTTTTGCCATGAGTTTTATTTTCACCCATGTTTGTAAGTTATTTTTTTAAAGAAAGCGGTTACTATCAGTTCTTATTGTTTGCATTGTACTGTGGTTGAAGGCCCCAGGCGCTGTGTGAATGAACTTTAAGTGTGTCCAAACAAAATACACACACACACACAAACAGAGAGGAGAGCAGAATAAAGCGATACAAAGGCCCAGTTTGTGTCTTGCTGCTGGTGAGGCAATTCTGTGGCACAGGTGGGATCAGGACATTGGTCTTCTTGCAGCCTTGCCCTTGTCTTCTCTTCTGAGCTGCCGTGCACCAAAGCATTTCTTTCCCAGCTACTTTTGTCAGAGAGCAGGGAAGGCATTTTGACAATCCACTTGGAGATTTGTGTCCAAGGGCCTTTAGCAGACGTAGAAATCTGTGGAGAAGTAACCATTTTGCTGCCCACTCTCCTCTTCCCTTGCCATCACACCCTCCTCCTGTCCTGCTCCCCATGCCTTTGTTTGCAGGAGCTGCAGTTCTCCAGTTTGAACCATTTTACATTCTCCCTGTCAGTCCCTGCTCTTCCCACCACTGCCTTCAAAGACAAACTAGTTCTGTCTAATGATCCTGAGTACCACCAGCTGATAGACAAAGACCCTCAGAGCTCATAGTGGACCCCTTGTTCATGAAAGTGCTACTGTGTCATCTTCTGAATGTAAGGAATGTCTAGGCAGTTGGAGGGGGGCATTTATAAGGGAGGAAAAAATAAAGAAATCCCATTATATTTCCATTACTTGTACACGGTCTACTTATCCATGGTATATCACCCCATTTTAAATCCCATTTGATAGGACAAAATCATTGTATATTGATGATAGAAGAAGTAATTCTTTATCCTTTGCATTCTCTGGGTACTTTATTTCAACAAAAGCAGTTCAAAATCTGGGATGAGAGTAGGGATTTGCAGTCATAAGAAACCTCGTCATTTGCCATAATCACTTTAGCCTAGGATTTTTGGGGAAGTTATTTTTGAACTGAATTTTTAGACTAGATCCCATTCCCTGGAAATCTGTTGACTTCAGTGGGGGTTTTCTAAGGGAAACGTGGTCAGTTGTTGTGTGCTTTCCTTATTCACTGCAAAACCTCTCTGAGACTGTTGAGAAATAATGATGAGAAGTCAATCCTGCTTTTGAGAAGTTTGTTCATGTTGGTTAAAAAAGTAAAAAGTCTGACTGATTGTGCCATGTTCGTGCTGTGGCCCCAACTGAGCAATTAGATGCGTGCAGAAGGGTTGCACATCCTCTGAATCCAATTGCAGGACCGGGGCCTGTCCATGTATATGACCATAAACCATAAAGCTGACAACATTTTTTTTACTTCAGAAAGGCTAGACTGTTATTTTGCATGAATGCAAGCCTTCCTAGGTTATCTTAATGGGTCAAAATTGACTTTAATTCCACAGTCTTCCCACCTTCTGTTAAAGCAATGTGGCTCAGAGATTTATTGGAAGCAAATAAATATTTTCTTTTGCTCCATCAACAAAATGTAGCTAATGAGGCATCTATAAGGATTATCAAAAATGCATCTAGATTGTGTTGGCATTAATATTTTATATTGCTGTCAATATGCAACAAAAGATGTCATCCTAAATTCACAACATGATTCAGAACTATAAAAATTGATTCCTTGGTTGCCACGGATAATTTCTTAGCAAAGAATGGACTGGTGGATTTTCTTGCAGGTAGCTGAAATTGCACTTTCATCCAAGTTCATCCAGTTGAATTTGCCTTTTGTTAAAGATGTTAAAAATCATGATGTCTCATGTCAGTAACGATAATGAAGGGGAAGACTGGCTTTAATGACATTAGAAGAGTCATTATGTTTAATTTATTGCTAATTAATGCTGCCAGCTTTCATATGCTTTGTCTAGCTGTCATGTGCTTGTTATATGCTTTTTTTTTTTAGTGTGTATACACATCCCTCCCCATTCATTCATTTTTATTCTGACGATTTACACAGCTTTCTCTCCTCTAGGTTTCCTCCACACATGGTCCCGCCACACCACAGTTTACATACAACTGGAATCCCTCATCCGGCCATAGTCACACCAACAGTCAAACAGGAATCTTCTCAGAGCGACGTCGGCTCACTCCACAGCTCGTAAGTTGTTGCTTCCCCTGTCGTCTTTTTAGAACACCCAAAGCATCACCTGTGCATGTGTGGTTTTTAAAAAGGCTTGGATTTGTGGAAATGTTGCTCTAAAATATTTTTTTAAATTGCTTCTTTTCTTTTGTTCTAATCGATTTCAACATGGCTTAACTATAGCAGTCATTCTGTGACACAGACAAGTAATTATTAATCTCACCCATTTTAACAAGGAAGTGGAATTTTCTTGATCAAGATTCAAGCTTCTTGACCAGTTTCTCTGTTACTCGGTGCCTGGTTTGAAGCCCTGAGATACCAGATGCACAACAGGAGACAGTAAATTAGAGCATAAACGGCTTGTTCAAAGCTGCAGAGAGAGCTGGTATTCAATTTAGGTTTGAACCAAGGAGAGCTCTGGTCTACCCCTGCCCCCAGTGCTTCTGGTGCTTCTTGCCTTTCATTTAACGGGTGAAGCAGAAAGATGGCATTTTGGTTCCCATTAATGATGGGGTATAATTATTTCCTCTACCGTTATGCTCACAAGCCCTCCCCATGAACCTGTTTTCCTGGGTGCCGATGTCCTTCCAAGGTGGTTCTAGAGTCTGAGAGGGTACATGGTGATACTGTGTAAACATGAGATGGGTTTTCTTATGACGCTCTTAAAACTCTTCTCATACAGCGACCAGGCTGAAGGCCCTAGAGAACCTTCTGGTCCTCTTCCTGAGGATTTCTGAGGATTAATGCTAGACAGATTGAGGGGATTAATTTAATAAATTCACATGAGTTCTCACTGTGAGGTTTCTGTCTATTGTGTCTTTACCCTTCAGAAAACATCAGGACTCCAAAAAAGAAGAAGAGAAAAAGAAGCCACACATAAAGAAACCTCTTAATGCATTTATGTTGTATATGAAGGAAATGAGAGCAAAAGTTGTAGCAGAATGCACATTGAAAGAGAGCGCAGCCATCAACCAAATCCTCGGTCGAAGGGTAGGTAACAAGGGAGAAGCACAGGCAGGGAGTGAAACTCAGTAGGAGTCACACACACCTTCTGTATCACTACGTTTTCCTGATATTTTGGCAACGGATAGGGAAGTTACTAAACCACCGGTCTTAAGGTTTGGATTTTGGTTTTTCACACTTTTTGCCCACGGTGTCATTCATGGGGAAGAGAGGGAGTTAGTTAATAGTGGTTTTACTTCAATGTTATTCCTATGAACTGTAGATGGATTTTTATTCTGTCCTAAAACAGGCCAAAAAGTAACTGGGGAAGGAAAAAGCCTTTGGGTACAGTACGAGAGTCAGCGCTGTGAGACCTGGAAGAGGAGAGGAGGTGCCAGTAGGGAAGGGAGGGAGAGACCTTCTCTAAACCTGGAACTGAGAGATGGCTCAGGACAAGTGGTTCAGCTTCTGGACCCTCTCTCTTGCTCTATGTTTTTGTTGAGTTTTCTTACTGCTCCTCTCTCATCAGGAGACAAAGGGGCTGAGGGAATGTAAATGATTAGTTGTGACTCAGTTGAGTTAACTGGGGTTATAATCTGCAGTTATAAATAAAATATGACTGTCAGCATGCCAGATCATCTGTTTTTATCTCTTTTGTTATGAAAATCAACTCTAACTGTGTTTATATATAAATAATATACTCTGGTGTTAACGTGCTTTAAAAAAAACCCAAACACTTGTGCTTTTTATTTTGTCTTTTTCTCTTTTCTTCACCTCAGTGGCACGCATTATCCAGAGAAGAACAAGCGAAATACTATGAACTAGCAAGAAAGGAGCGACAGCTTCATATGCAGCTGTACCCAGGCTGGTCCGCACGGGATAACTATGTAGGTTCCTATGTAGGTGGAAATTTTTTTAGTAGTAGAGCTTGTAGAAATGTATAT
>NW_010163506.1:1533-12547 GCF_000695765.1 Mesitornis unicolor | reverse complement strand
CTGCTGAACTACGACCACACATTGCACACAAGCACTACTTGGAAAGCGTGCCTCAGGATCCCAATCTGGTAACAACAATGGACGCTTCCCTCTGCGATACTAAAACTATTGGGGATAATTCCCAGTCTTCCACTTGGAAGAGGTTTCCTGGCTGGGAGTAGTAAAAGGTTAGAATTGGGGCATTAGTAGAGCTCTGTGAAGAAGCTCTTTCCTTCACTTTTACCAGCGTCTGGAAATGCTGTTTGGCTTGTTGGTCATTTGAAATTTCATTTTTTTAAAACAAAATTAAAAATTCCCCTAGTGTGGCTCCTCTCCTTTCCACCAAAAAGATGACTAATTAGTGTCTTGTGCTTGTCTGTGTGAGAGTATAGTGGAAAGTGGAAGAATGACTTATCCTAGCTTCAGAGAAGGACTGGCAAAACCAGAAGTGTGACTTGTTTGAAAGTCTTACTCTCAAGTGGGGTTAAATGAATTATTCCACGCTCTACTGTTGTATATTTTGATTATGTTTTGCTTTTTCATGGCCATGTTATCTTTTTTTTGCCCCTCCTCATTTTTGAAGAAGTGTTTTGGAGTTTGTGATGAATTCATAGAGTGTTTTTAAGATTGCTTCCCCCCTCTGCCTTTCTGAAAGCCTGTTTTGTGGCTAAAAGTGGTAGAATTTTCTGTCTGTTAAAGACATAAGGCCAGCATTGTAAACACTTACTTGCAGCATATAACCCCTTCTTCCATGAAGGGTAAGCGGTGCATCTGGTAGTAAGTGTTTGCAAGCTTAAACCCTTAAATTCTTGAGAGATTTGTGGATTGGTCGGAGCTCTAAACTGTCTTCAATAGGATTAGAGCAGCATCCTGATTATTTAAAAAAAAATTAAATAAAAAACACCTAAAACTTTCAAGGTCTCTAACTCTGGAATAATCCCTGCTCCCTAACTTCCAGGCAGATATCTCTGCAGATTTGGGGACCAGCAGCTGTAAGATTGATGTCGGTTATGTGTAGTGTTACACATTTTGGTTTTGTTGAAGTCTGTCTCTTCCATCATTGCCATCATCACTGCCTATTTTACCATAAGTATCCTATTGTGCCGTAAATCACATCAACTGTGTGCTTTGTATATGGCAGCGTTTACCTCTATGAGAATCTGCATTTTTACATATAGGGATGGGAAGAAGCCAGTTCAGAGTCTGCAGTGAAACCTAGAGCAGCAGCAGCTCTCTGCACTCTTCCACCGTTTCAGTGGTGGAGAATACACGTACTCACTTATTTAGCAATACGGACTTAAGGACATTTTTCAAATTCTTCTGTTCTTTCTTGATCTTCTTTTCTTTCCATTGAGCTCTGTCCCTCTCCCTCCTTTGTTCACCGTCACAGGTGTAGCTGTGCGTGCTCCTCAGAGGAGACCTTGTTAAGCCCCATGAGGCACTGTCACTGCTTAAACATATTTTCCCTTTCTTTTCCACATATTCCAGCCTGAGGCTGTCAGACCATAGGCTTGAGGTAGTTCCTCAGCACGGTGCAGTATTGTCTTCTTGGGTGTTCAAAAGGGAGTATAGGCTCGACTGAGGTTTCAGGAATGCTCATTCTGTGCAGTGACTGCGCCACTGACAGATGGGCATGTACAAAGCCTTCAGTGTTTAGGACCTTTTACTTTTGTCCTCACCGTGTGAGCACTGAGAAACCCTTTCTTCTTGAGCTAAAAAGGACAGGATGAGAAAGCCGGCGCTCTCCCAGCGGCTTGATGCTGTACCCCCAAGTGACCTTCAGGGGGAACCTTCCTGCCTGAGGAGAGCGCGGTAACTTTGCATCGCACGATTGCATCATCCGCAGGATTTATTTATTTCTCCTCTCCTGGTCCTTTCAGAGCTCTCGAGTTCCCCTCCTCCCGCAGCATTTTGTAGGGTCTCGAGCCCTTCACACATCTAACAGGGGAGCACCTTTGGGCTGCTTGAAGTGGTTAAATTGTTAGGCATCTCACATCAGGCACAAGGACGAGGCCAGCTGTAGGCCAGGTCTTCAGAAATAGGAGCAGTACATTCAAGAAACACAGCTTTCAGCCTGCTCTTAAATAGAAGAGGATTCAGGGAATCCCTCGTGGCGTGTTGGTGTCACAAGGCACATTTGCTCTTCTGGAGACCTAATATAAGATATTAAGTGGCACTGAGTGCCAGACTCAGAAGTAGGTAAGGGTGTAGTCAACTCGACTGCCGCTTGTCTAGAAAATTAGTACCAAAGAACTCTGCAGTCCTGTCAAAACCCATGTTGGTTTGGCTCTGTAGAGAGAGCTGCCAAAGTAGTTAGCAAGTATTTACATCCACATTTACTTGCAGCCTAAGAATTTTTATAGTATGATGATGGAAAATGTTACAGATCATCTGCTCTAGTCTTAGGAGGACAACCAGAGGCAAGGGCAAAACGGTGTCTTCTGCAGAGCACTTGGAGAACTGCTGCCATAATTCTGTTCTTAAGTTCGTGTATTAATTTAGCTACATAGTCAGGTATCTTCTTATGGCACAAAAATTGAATAAGGAAGCCAGGTGATTCTTCTACCTGTTTCCTTTGAAAAGGGCGTAAAAGAAGTTAGTGGGACCTCTGTCAGTTCTTTGCTAGGAACAGTTTGCAAAGCTTGTGTTGAAAAGGAACCAGAAATTCCTGATCTCTGGCTCACATTCCTTTATATCACCCATTTTTAACAGATTGCTCCCTAAAAGGGTTGTAGTGCTTTAATACCTAGCTTGAAGAGTTTGTAAAGAGCAGGTGACTCCTCACCTCTGTTCTAGCTGGCCCTCGTGTGTAGAAGTTATGAGGTCTCTCATAAATGAGACTCTCAAATGTACTGTGAAAATTAAGCAGATTTCCCACAAGATGCTGTCTGTTAATTATGCAAGTGGCCTCCTTGAGATTAAATAAAAATAAGGCTTATGGTCTTGAGGCAGTTGTCTGGTTTTGGATACATTGTAAACCTGGAAAAAATATCACCAACTTTGACAGAGGTCCTGTCAATCTAGATCGATATCGATGGAGCAGTCTGAGCCTCTTTTATCTTTATGTGGTATGTGGACTTCAAGATACCACATTTTTCCCTATTTTATTCTCAGAGAGCTTTAGGAGCGATGCTTGTCCCTCTTGTCTGCTTGTCATGTTAGACTAATGGCTGCTGTAGGAATTGACTCAGAGCAACAACTCTCCATATCTCCCAGAATGACCTCAGATGTGTCAAAGATGTTTTCTCAGCAGCGTCAACACCACAGGATTATGTGCATGTCGTTTAGAAATCCTTTAAAATTGACGGTGCACACAGCTTTTTCCATCACCAGAAGGCTCTGGTGAACAAGACCATGGTTGTCACAGCCTGGACAGCTGGGTGGCAGTTTACAACCCTGAGCAAGGCAAGGGGGAATGAGTACAGGAGCCCCATGCCAGAAAGCCAGCTTATGGGGTGGAAAAATATGACGACGGCAACAACAAATCAAAGTCCAGTATTCACGTTGAGGGAATTTCTTACTAACACATTCCAGGGAACATGTCATAGCGAGCATCCCAAATGTAGATGTCCCAGGCTGAAACCCAATCTTAACCATTTATCTGAGAGCCAGACCAGCCTACTGAGAAAGACATCCACCATGTAGGAGAACCTCTTGGTTCCACACAGATACACCCGGCCCTTCAAAAGTGCTGTGAGATTCCTTCTTCCAAGACATCATTGTCCCCTTTCAACCACAAGGGCCTGCTGGCCTGGTGTCTTTACACCAACTTCTCTTAGCACCACGTCTTCAAAAGCAGAGATCTCTGTGTGGTTCTCAGTTGACATTACTGGCCTAAAAGTTGTTGCTTTTAGCATCTGGGGAGCTGTGAAAATGGAATGTCCCCTTGCAGTGGCCTTTTTGTGCTGCTCTGCAAATCCTGTAGCTCAGTGTTAGAAAAGTTTTCCTAGAAAAATGCTTTTCTCTTTTGAGCCATGCCCATCACTTTTCAACTCTTAGAAGATGATGGTTGAGCTTCCACAGAAGTCGGGCTCCTGGTCATGTCCTCACCACACTGCTGAAGGGAAACAGAAATGTCCTTTCTCCCTCCAGTCAGAAACTGTAGCAAATTGCATTGTCTTATGGGACAGTATTTGGGAAAGGGATGCAGTTTAGTAAAACACTACTGGTTATTTTGTCTTGTAATAGAGCAAAATGTGGGAAGGGTCTTAGTTATATCTGGGGATTTTTTCTCTTCTTGGTTTTGCTTCCTAAGTTGTCAGTGAACTTATAAACCTGCAGCTTAGGTTTTGCTCATTACTGTGACATTCTCATTTGCTTTATTGATCACGTTTGGGTGCTGAGGGGCTCAGTTTGACCTCATTCATGGACTTTCACTTTGAATCTCTGCTGTTGCCCCTTCTTCCCCTCCCTGCCCTGCAGAAACGTGACCAGGAATGATTTTTTTTGGAAGTAGGAGCATACAGGTGTCAATGTTTCTGTCATGATGATAAACTTACCTCAAAAGAGGCATCTTGCAAGTTGTTCTCTACAGCTGCTTATAGGTTTGGTGCGTGTTAGCATTGAGGGGACTGCAGTAAGACTGTCCAAAAAGGCATGGGGCAGGTAGGCAGAGCCATCTCTGGGGTGTGAGCATCCCCTTGGGCCCCCCAAAACCTCCCTGCACCAGGAGTGAGCCAGCACCATGCCTTGGTGTCCGCCGCAGGGAGCTCCCCACACCAGCCGCAGCCCTGTCGCTCGGTGCTGTCTTGCAAGTAGATTTGTTTGGGGTTGGTTTTTTTTAATCCTTCTCATTTGTGTATGTTTCCTGCAGGGAAAGAAGAAGAAGAGGAAAAGGGATAAGCAGCCAGGAGAGACCAACGGTAAGTAAAACTAAGTCTCAATCTCTTGCGTAGTGGAAACGTGGCAATCCTGGTGTGACGCCCCTAGGTCTGGGGGAGGTGGGTATGAGTCTCCTGGCCTCACGGGGAGCCGGCCCCTGTACTAGACAGCCTTTTTTTGAATGCACTCTAATTATTTATGCGTTACTGCCCTTCTAAAACTAGTAACCAAGCCATTGCATGCCAGAGCCTCGTGTGACGTTAGCCGAATTTGTACGTAATAATCGCACAGCCTGTAACTGCAGAGCCGTAGTTGTAATGCCTATGCCATCGTTTATAAAGTTGTCCGCTTATTTTGTGCATATGTGTGTGCGTGTCTGTACGTATGTATGTGTTTGATATTAATTTGGGCTGTACCTGTATGTTCTGATGCATGCCTTACAGTGGTAAATCGCACCCATTTTAAATTAAGGAGGTTTGCCGTTCTATCTAGGAAATTAGAAATACTGCATAGGCAATCTCATAGTCAATTCTGAAGAAGCCCTGACTTAGTTTTTTTGAAGCCTTTGTATAATTTGTTCTTTTTTTTCAGAACACAGCGAATGTTTCCTAAATCCTTGCCTTTCACTTCCTCCGATTACAGGTGCTAACGTCATTTTGAGTCATTTAAAATAGTTTATAAACTGCTTCTTAATTTTTTTTTCCTGCCATTGTAGATTTTAACATTAAACACTTATGACATTAAGAAAGAAATTACCATCCACAGTATTTATTATCTATTTATCTTTATATCTATTATATGTTTGATAGTATTTTTTAATTTTGTTTTTCGTTTTTGTAACAGTTGCTATTAAAACAGTAATACGGTAAAAATAACGCAAGAGTTGTACTAACTGTGCAAATTGAATATGCAGTATTTCTTTAAAGAGACTGATAAAGAATGGAAGCAAGTCAGTAATGAACCTCCTTAATCTAATGGCATTTTTCATGGCTCCCACTAAGTCTTCTCACATTAGCATGCATATGCATTTTTTTATTATTATTTTAGTTTTGGATTTCTTTTTATTTTGTTTTCCTTTCTGCGCAAGCCTGTTCATTGCAATTCACTAGCTGTACTAACTCAGCACCTCGCCATGCTTTACGTTTTATTTTCTGGCTGATACTAACATACTCATTCCGCAGTCTGCTTATTCTTATCCATTCTTTTAAATACAAATTAATAAAAACAATTACATTGAATGTTATTCCAAAAGCTGCATTATCCCAGGAGATATAATTTCCTTTGGTTTGGTTTTGTTTTGTTTTGTTTTGTTTTTTCCTCTTATTTTTATTTTGTATCTGAGTTGAAGAAAAAAGCATGTTCAGGATCTAACTTCCATACTCAGCTTCTTTTCTTCCTTTCCCTCCCCCCCCCTCAAAAAAGAGAATAAAAAAACCCACCCCAAATAAATCTTGCCTGGAACATCCTGCTCCCCCAGCCACAATGACTTTCCTCTACCTGCTCTTTTAAAAGGGAAAGAAACAGTCCTTTATAAAGGGATACTGCAGCTTTAATTGCAACAGCTAATCTCAAGAGTTGAATAAAAATGTGATTATCACTTTTTTTTAACTTTTAAATCAAAAGTCAATATTTTGCAATTAATAACGAGGACATTGATTTTTATTCCCTTTTTTATTTTTATTTTTTCCTTATTTTTATCTTTCTCTTTTTTCTCCCCTTTTCTCTCTTCCTCTCTCTCTCTCTCTCTCTCTCCCCCCCTCTCCCCTTTTCTTTTTTTCCTCTCTCCCTTTTCTGCTCGCTTTTCTTGAACTCATTCAGACCTGAGCGCTCCTAAGAAATGCCGAGCGCGCTTTGGCCTTGATCAACAGAATAACTGGTGCGGCCCCTGCAGGTGTGTATAGTTTTCCCAGACTCGCTATGGCTGATTTGCAGCTGGTTTATTTGGTACTTTCCCCTTTTTTTTCCTGCCTTGTTGCTTTGTAGCTCTGTGTTGTGATCTGGAAGACACAAGGGAGTGGGACACTGCCATGAGTTATCATCTCTCTGAAAGGGTTTTGCTTTTTTTTTTTTGCGTTGTTGGTCTTTTTTTTTGCCTTTCTCTTTGCTGCTGCTAGCCAAAAACCCACTGTAAAACAGCATCAGCCTTAAGCCCACCTGGTCCGTGGCTCAACCACGCTCCTGCCCTCCAAGCCTCCACCCAAGGAAAGTTGCTCCCAAAGCCGTGGGTACCACGGCGTTGAGTGCGGTACCGACACCGAGCACACACGGCCGTGTCGGAGATTTTTTTTGTTGGTTTTCTCTTGGCTCATTATGAAAGTCCTGTTTTCTTTCCTGCCCTTGGTACGAGGGGAGATTACCAAATAAAACGGAGGTGATTGAAAGCTAAACGTAGCTGTAGCTAAGATGACGCAGTCCAAATGAGCTCTATCCACCATTGTGTTGTATTTTTTGTGTTTACCTTATGCTAACAGATGCAAATACTCCAAAGAAGTGTCGGGCATTGTTCGGGCTTGACCGACAGAGTTTATGGTGCAAACCGTGCAGGTATAATACTACCCACTAGGCCTTTGGGGAAATAAAAGCAATCTGTCCTCTTAGTGCATTTGTGTGATTTTATTTTTTTGATCTTTTTTCCCCACTCCCCACCTTTCTCTCTCCCACAGCATCAGTTGCTAATAAACTTTGATCTTTGGAATTCCTTGCTAATTTAATGCCATTTTCTCTCTTTCCTTACCAATAACCTCTCCCTGGTGGTAGAACTGGGAACAAGAAAACTTGAAGTCCTTAAAGCTGGCAGTTTTTTGGCTTTTTTTTTTCCAGATTGTCAGCAAATTGAATGTTTAGCTGGACATCTGTATTCTGTCTTTCATTTGGGTCTGTGTCCGCTGCCTCCAAATGCTTTTTTAAAAAGTTCTGGGATCTGCAGCACTAGTGTTTTTCTCATTATTAGAGATGTAAAAGCCAGTGTTTACAGCTTATATTGTACTACTTTTTGATGTTATCTGCAAAATTAAATAGCTACCTGTAGGCTTCTATGCCTCAGTAAGGTTTATGTAGATATCAGTTTTTTAAAAGATCTGATGTCTTTTTTTTTTCTGATTCTGACAATACATTTTTTTCCTAAATTTTATCCCAACAAGTGAGCTGTAAATGCCTGAGCTCTAGATAAATCTAATTACAACTTTAGTAGGACAGTTTCCAGCATTAAAAGGAGATGAAAGATATCAGAGAGCCCAAATTTCGGCAGCCCATGTTCTACTGGAGTTTAATTCCATGTGTAACTCAGTACGTACTTCTTTCTTGGTGGAGGGATACCGAGTAGTTCTTTTCTCATTCCTTTTTCCTTATATGATCGCATTTGGTTAAATTTGTTGTTTCTTTGTTCTGATACAAGCAGTCTTTGAATTTGGAATATTATGATGGTAGGTATTTCAACCCAAACCACACTCTGTGTGTAGTGATTCCTCTCCCACATTTTCCCCTCTTACTCATGCCAGTCCCATGTGCTCCATCTCATTTAGAATGTAGCTCAGACGTCCATCGTATTTTGTGTATGCACGCAGTCTTGTTTGTGCTTAGTGTGGAGGAAAACACAGCTCGAGGGTGGTGGTGTATGTCGAAGGACCAGCTAAGGCACCAGAATTGTCTTCAGCAGATTGCACACTGTCCCATTCGAGGCATGCTAGTACTGGGTGTTGGGGTCTTACATACCAGTACCAGTGTTTATGTTAGAAAAGCTTTGAAAGCAGCAGTTTATTAAAGCTTAAAGGAGGAAGGGTTCGGTCCAGAAGAGCTGGGCAGCCACTTGACTCAGTCAGGAGGCTCGAGTCTCGTGCTAGGCAAAGACTCGAACGCTGTGTTTAATGAGGCGCTATTCTGTGGTTAGCTCACCACACACTATCAGCAGGTATTTGTGTAGTCTGGAGATAGAGTATTTGAAGTATGTCAGGCTCCATATGCCAAGTACCAGAACCAGGGCACATCATGTTTGTGTTGCTTTATCTTCCCCTAACTGCTTAAGTAAACAGCGTACTTTTAAAACTACATTTTATCAGCAAGGAGACTTTTTATTCAGTCTGTACAGTGCTTAGGTTACATGGGAAGCAAAAACCCTCTCTTAACTTATGCCAGATTGTGGTCAGAAATCTTTGCAGCTCATCAGAGACGACATTTTTGAGATGAGTTTTGAGCAGTGCAGTACCTTTCAGTGGTGCAACGCATAGCTTTAGACCTTCTGATAGAGTCAGCTGCTTTTTAGGGGGGTTTGGTTTGGTGGTTTTTTTTCTTTAAATGCATGGAGGCATTTTATCACTAGAAATTAGACCATTTCTCTCCTCGTTCTGGTCCTAACCATTATAACATTGCATTTGCTAGCATGGTAGCATTTTGTAGCAGTTCTTAGGTAGGTGCTAAAGATATGCAGTTTGCTGCTATGATAGAAACTGAGACATCTTTGCTCACAGCAACTGCATAAACCCTTCTCATCTCTGTGGCTTTTCACTCATGGCAGTTGCAGCATTACAGTTTCCTGATGCTCTCCTGGTTCCAAGGGCAGCAGAGCAGGGTCAGGTCTGTTGGCGTTTGCCAGTCTGATGTAGCAGCTGATGGCTTCAGAGTGACACACGAATAAATAATCCTCACTCGTGCTTCTGAGGGGGGATATGTAGTATTTTTGTTCCCACTTCAAGGATAGCAAAAGTGAGGCACAGGAGTTCCTCAGACATTGACTCACTCCCCTTCATCAGAGTTGCCTGATGTTGTTCACTTCTAGGAAAATTTGGCTTGCAGGGCTTGGGGTTTTACCATCTATGCCCTCTGTCCTACCTGACCCTGCCACGTACATGACCACAGGCTGGAGAAATGTTCCGGCCTGGAGCCATCATGATTTAAGTAAATGGCTTTTCAGACTAAAAGTGACCACACTATTAAATAGCTGCAACAGAAGCTGGGGAAGCAGTCTACTACCTTAATCCCAGTCAGAGGAAAATTACTTCAGGTAGCAGACCAGAGGGTTTAGATTTATAAAGGTTAGCTCTGCTGAGTCAGAAAGTCAGGTAGAGCTGGTTTAAGTCTGCTTTGCCATGTGAACTTCCTTTCAGGCCACGGGACTTAAAATAGTATTTAAAAAAAAAGTAAGTTTTTGGCATACTAGGTTCAAACTGCCTCCAGTGAAATAATTAACTGCCTCGTAGGTTGAATGGCTTCTGGACCACCATCAATGCAACAAGCAGATCTTGGGTCTCTGCAAAGTATTTTAATTTCGGGGCGGTGAGGGAGCTCTGCAGTCTCCAAATTGTGAAAACCTACCTTTCCACACGGGTGTTGTCAGTGAGCTTTGTGAAGCTTTGCCTATGGCAGTGGTACAGACAGTCCTGGCATGAACGGTGGCCCTGGTAGTGTGGCACAGATGAAGCTAGGAAGTGGAGAGAGAGAGGCAAGGAGAGGGGAGAAAGAGCAGCAGAGCTGTCCTTAGCCAAGAGCCAGAGGCTTCCTGCGTTGTTTGTCGATGGCAGAAGAATTAACAGGTTCTGTTTTGAGCCCACCAAATTAATTTTCTTCTGTCTTTTAACGTTGCTCTAATAAAGCATGGTCTACAGCCTTCACTTGCTGTCTTCTATCTATCTATCTTTCTTTCTTTTTAACATTTAAGTTGCATGGTTGTCTTTAGTTTTTAGCATGTATTGATCTGCAGGCTAACGTGGTTAAACTGTCATAGCCCTAACCCCTTACCTTGCCATGTGGAGCGTGGAGCAGAGCAAGAGTCTCTGAAGGAAGGGATGTCACAGCACTGCTCCGCCAGTGAAGCCAGGGGAAAGACAGGGTGCTGGGGTGGTTGTTGCCTTCCTGCTATGGGAGATGATACCTTGCAACTCCAGGATCAAGCTGGTTAGATCTACCTCGCAGTCAAGAAGTATGTAGCCCCATTGCCTGGACAGCAGACCTTGGTTTAACCCAAGTCAAACACAGTCGCCATACACAGAGGAGAACATTGTCCAGCAGCAGTGAAGCCAGGGCACCTCTGTGAATGGGATGTGTCACCAAGCGACGTTCAGCTGCTGTGCCACGCTCCGGTGCTTCCTCCCATGAAGTTGCTGAGATGGGCAAGGTATCCCCTGGAGGAGGAAGAGCATCCTACTCCTCCACGGTTGTGGCTTTGTGGAGCTTAGCTGAGCATCCACAGTTTTCATGGCAGAGCTGCTCTATCAGGCTTTGT
>NW_010163506.1:0-1502 GCF_000695765.1 Mesitornis unicolor | reverse complement strand
TGGACGCGGGTTAGGCACTTCCCATGGAAAGTGTGCTTGTGAATAGGAGGGCTGGAGAGCCGTCATTGTTAGGGTCAAGGTGGCCACTGAACATCGTTCTGCTAGATGCTGCGGTTGTTTGCCTCATTATTTCTGTCCTGCTGCTAGAATTGTCTTGCATATACTTGGCAAGAGAGATGGTGTGAAACTGTCATCTGTTTTCATTGCTCCTTTACATTATTAAGTGGACAGAGGGAGGAGAAAAGATCTCTGTCGGGTCACTTACTCAGTTATTTAAAGATGAGCGGCTCGTGTGAGACACTCGCATTCCCTGGTGTGAAATAAGCTCCATGTTGCTCCTCACCTTTGTACCTGTTGTCGTGCGCTTCACCCACTGAAATTGGATCCTGCTCTGGAGTTACATGGGTGGCCTCTCAGAGGAAAACTCCCCAAAATGCAGACGAGCAGCTTCCCAAATCTACCACCCTCCCTTGAAAAAAAAAGTAAAACTGGGTCGATTTAAAGCCACAACCTGCAGGCCATACAACCAGTTATTCTTGTTATTTTGGATCATACTCTGTTTATTCTGTTCTTTTCCTGGTTTTTCTTCTGTTTGCTTTGTTTGTTCGTTTCGTTTTTATTTCCCCTCTCTCTCGTTCTCTCTATGATATATCCCTCCTGTCTGACTCTGATGTTTCTGGATTTGGTGTGGTTCTTAACAGAGGAGAAAGCAATGAGCAGTAGTTTGCAGCCGTCCTTGTGTCCCAAGGGCAGTGCATCGTAGGAGACGCCAGGTGACGCAGGTGTAGAGGTAGCCCGTTGAGTTGGACAGCGTTATGGGACATCTTGAGATACTATCCACTATCCAGAGCTTTTACTTTATAAGGTTTAATTATTATTTTTTCCCCTGGAGGAAAGTCGAGTTTGTAGATTAGCGCAGTGGGCTCCAAAAATGTCTTATCTGATTTTCTGATTATTAAAATTAGTAAGGAAAAGGAGACGGCCTGAAGAGGAGGGGGACGAAGAGACAATTGGCGAATCCTTTCCAAATCTGTTAGCCGAGGGGAGGTTCCCGAGCGGGCTCAGTGCTGAGGACACCCCACCAGACCCCCAGGACGGCGCGTGGGGCCGGGGTGCCACCCGCGCAGAGCCCAGGGTAGCGAATTGACGGCACTCTGCTTTAGGTGACTGTCTCCGTCGGCGTCTCTGCCCTTTATTCACAGATAACTCTCTCCCTGTTTCTAGGAGAAAAAAAAAGTGCGTTCGCTACATACAAGGTGAAGGCAGCTGCGTCAGCCCACCCTCTTCAGATGGAAGCTTACTAGACTCTCCTCCGTCCTCCCCCACCATGCTCGCCTCCCCCTCCAGAGACTCGAAACCACAGACTGAACAAACGCAACCCCTCTCGCTCTCATTGAAGCCCGACCCACTGGCGCACCTGGTCATGATGCCGCCGCCATCCTCGCTCGTCCTCGCCGAGAGCGCTGCGAGCAAGCCCGGCGCCCTGCCTGCCGCCAGCTGCC
>NW_010163505.1:0-17152 GCF_000695765.1 Mesitornis unicolor | reverse complement strand
CTTCCAATCCCTGACGTTCTGTGATTTTGTGTGATTCTGTGAAATTATGACGTTACCAAAGCAAAGTCTGAAATATAAAGTCCAACCTCAAAAAGATGGCCCTCCAGAGAAAGAGAGAGTTGTGGTATGCATATTCTCATCCACAGTTCAGTAACCTCACTACTAGCTTTTTATGTGGCATAAAACAGGTCAGCGAAAACATTGTGGGCAGGCTGTCATTACCTGACTCTTTAGGTCAGTGGTTTTCAACAAGCCGCCTGTGTAAAAGCCTACCGTGAGGCATAAATTTACTGTTCAAGAATTTGTATTTGAAACACAAGCTAAAATGTTTCGGGCCTGCATACTGAAAGAGACTGATAGCTGTCGCTTTCAGATACTAAGTTGATTCAAATAAAGATGAAGCTCTTAACATGCTAAGATTACACTTTATTCATCCAGGTTCTAACATTAAAAAAATGACATCAGAATTATAAATTTGAGAAACAGAAAAATATTTTAGATCAAAAGAGAATGAACTAAAGCATTTTTTTTAAGAGGGGACATTGAAGTCATCTTTAAATCAAGTGTGCACATATATGTACATAGAATAAAAATTTCAGGTATTTTCCGAGTAAGCGTTCACATTCTGTTAATTTCTGAAGTACAGTATCAACATTAAGAATGAGTTCAGCTGCTCCACACAATTGTGACAACAAAGTTGAGCTTATTAATATGCTACTGTTAAAACTAATAGTAAGCGCTTTAATGTGAAAGCAAACAAGCTATTACCATTTGCCCTTTTAAAAGAACTTATAATGTCATTCATACCTTCATTATTAGTAGCATTTTCTGTCATTGGTGCAGTGGCACTAGTTCCTGCTGCCATATCTAGAAGAGGTTGAATTATTTCAATTTTAAATACTCCATTTTTCTGCCAAAGATTCAGGACACGGACGATTTTACTCTGTTGAAACAAAAGCAAACATTAATGCTAAATACAGCCTTCCTAATTTAGGAACTCCAAATTTATCTTCTGTACGTTGAGAAGAAAGGTTTAAACAGTATAGGAGTTCAACATAATCAGGTATACCTCTTTAACAACCCCTCTGTTTTAACATAGGTTAGCAAGACCTTTTACAAAGCAAAGATGAAAACTGTCAACTTATTTTACTATCTGCTTTAATAAAAATCAACTTGTGCCATTTTTCTAAAACTGTTCTGGCCAGCCAGAAAATCCAGGTTTGACGTACAATCAAGGACGTCACATCAGCCTCACCATTTCTTCACAGATGGCCATAAAGGAGTGAAACAAACAACAAACATGACAAGAAGGACAGAGAAAATGAAGATGAGCTGGAAAATCTTAATGGCAATTTGACAATGAAATGCTAGAATAAGGCTTTAGATAGAAGATTTGTCTGCTTGATTTTTTTCTACTAACCCAACCAATTCCATGTTGGCCCCAGAACACACATCTCTATCATTATTCAAAAGATCAGGAAAGCAAGCAGAAAGCATTGTGAGTGATCACTGCAGAAAGATGAAATAAGAACCTCTGATTGCCAGCTGTTATTTTAAGCTCGTTTCTTTTTTAAACATTAAGAACAATGAAGCTTTCAGGAACAAGCTGGAAATTAGTCTTTCCTTCTTTAGGCCAGTATTAAACAATAATATCTAATTAGATGTGCTGCTTCAGTTCAAACATGCAAGGAGGTAAAAGTCAGAATACATGTAATACTGACATACCTGTCCTTTTCATATACTCAGTCATCTGACTTGCACATGTATGTTTGAAGTACTTTTTACTTCTGGAGGTAAAACTGTAGCTGCTGAGAATGAATCCACTTTGTTCCTTCTTGTTTCAACAATAAAATGCCTTACTGTGACTCAGTTATATACACCCATGCAAATCCACCTATACTTTCATAGGTTAAGCTACTAAAGAAGCTCACAAAATGTCTTCTACGTAAGACCAATTAGAGAGAAACCTGAAATGGCTATTTTTAAATAAGTTTTTGGTTTGAAAACTGGTTAACTTTAAAACAGCAGCATTTTTTGGCTTTGGGTGTTCTACCTCTCCAGAAGAATTCAAAATAATATGAAGGCAAAAAAACCAAATTAACTTAATACTCTTGTTTTCAGTCACATATTAATCTTACAGAAAGGCTGTTAAAAAAAAGAAAAAGTAGTATCAGTCTCTTTGGATGTCAATCATAGTTACTGTGTATCTGCAGATGAGGTTTTTTTGTTTAGGTACTGGAAACTCCTTAACACAAGGTGGAAAGCATCGTACTTGTCCTAGCAGCAAAATATTGGGTAGTTCCATAGAGGAGATGGATAGGCTAATCCATTTAGATGAACAAAACGATAACTACAAAGACAGAAAGAAGGGACTGCTCTATTTCACCAAGGCATTAACCCAGAAGCTCTCGAATATCAGATTCAAGGCCTAAAGGTCTAAATGTTCCACATTAGAAAACTACAGAGCATCAAAGCCTTTCAAAAGCTTATTTAGTAAGCTACAGAAAAAATCAGTTAGAAGAAGAGTATTTTGCTCTTACAATTTTGCTTAAGAGCGAGTAGGTGATTTTCTGGAAACCAGCTGGCAACTTCTAAAACACACTTATCTTAGGAGTCTTTTGAAATTGTGCTGACAAAGGACATAAAAGCCATCTTCCATTGGTAGTAACCTGAACCATCATGAATTCAGGATACTTTCTGAGCCACTGTTCTATCAGCAAGTACAGAAAAACTAAGAAAACTGAGGCCTTAAATCGGTCCTTGACAATGGAAAGCAGCACTGAAATTCTCAAGTATGGGATGTGTAAAGACAGAAGAAATCAAAGTGATTGTTTTCTTACAAAATAGTTGGGAGCAGAACCTTCACTGCCTACAACACTGGAGCTTCTCCTAAAACACTTTCTTTATATGGGAGACGCCACCTTCCAATAGTAAGTTTTCCTGAAGGAGCATCAAGAAGAAAAGTTCTAGCACAGTCACACACACTATTGATATGTCTGCATAGGCAAAACAAAACTGATGAAGTTAAGCAAAATAAATATTTTAACTAGAACTCTCATTTAACTACCACCTTTGATAATCTTTCTCAACATGTTTTACCATCTCTTATCATAACGTTTGCTACCATGGACATAAAGAATCACCAAATAAGCTTTCACAAAAGTGGAAATACCAAGGTAGCGCTATTATAAACTCACAATATTTGAGAAATTATAGTTGTACCTTGTCTTCAGATGGACAGAGATACAAATACTGGAATGTGGCAGTTATATTTTTAGAGAATCTTGGCCCAAAAACATCTTTGTCTGTTCCAAACTGGTGACGAGACTGACGAACAATAGAGTCAATAACGTACAATCCAGGGACTTTATATTCCGGTTTGCACTGAAAACATAAAGATAGTTTTCCATTATGTGGTGATACTAACAAGGTAACATGCATTCACCTTAGATCCTTACATGAAGTCTATAATATACTTGGGTAGAAAAAAAATGTTAATTTGTTTTATACAGAATTCTCTTATTCCTTTTGTCTGGTTTATAAAAATGGAAAATAAAGGAGGAAAACATGCTTTCACATTTGGGACCGAGTAAATATATCTAGATAGCTTGAAGAAGCCTTTATCTTCTCAATCACTGCTTTTAAAGTACCTTTACCTTGACAACATGTGACTGCAACAACAGGTCTATTACGTTACAACACAGATGGTCACATCTCTGCTATCAATGTGCTGAACTACTTCCACCAACTCTATTCTCCAGAATTTAATGCAAAGCCCTTCTCTTTGGAGGTCTCTGAAGGACTCTGAATAAAAAGATTATTTTTCCTGTTCGCTCAGAGGAACTTGCATTAGGCAGCATGACAGTTTGATTTAACGAGTATTACATTCTAGCCTGTAGTTCTGCATGCCTAGGCAAGCACAAAAACTGTATTTTCTGAAAATATGTATTATCTTAGCCCATGAAAATTAATTTGAACTGCAGTACCTCCAGTTTCCTCCTCAGCTGCTGGGTGAAGGAGAAAGGAGGAATTTTACAATTTTTTTTTCCCCTTCTTAAGGTACTAAGGAAAACTAAAATGAGGAGATCTCAAACAAAGAGACACCAAAATGTATAAAATCCTAACAAAACAGAATTTCCTCCCTCAGTCCCTGAATAACAGTATCTTTATCAATAGATTATTTTTTATACTTTACCTTTTTGATAAACTTCTCTACAATCTGGACAACATGCTTGTAGAGCTGGAAAAGAAATACATACATTAATTTATCATCTACTCAACAGTGGTGCATTATTTTAGAAGTATATTTAACTCTTTGTGCTTACCATCATTTAGGAAGGACTATAAACAAAATATTTTAGTCACATTGTAAAAAGAAGTTTGTTATCAAGCCGAGTTAATAAAGCAGAGAAAAAGATTTCATGGGGGAACAGACAGAAGCAAGCCATCCTTTCTGCCAGAAGTGTGTCAGTGTGTACACAAAAGCCATGCTGCTTCTAGAGTATTAGTGAGAGCTTTCTGGATTTACTTTCTAAGCATATCCACTATGTTTTAATATGCTACGGTGCAGCTGCATCCTGCAACATTTAAAATTTATTACATAGAAACCACAACACTCTAGTGGGTGTAGCATTAAAAAGCAATGATTCAAAGAAATCAAGTCGGCATTATGCTACTAGTCTAAAACCAACAGATTATATTCACCACCCACTTGTTTCTAGAGAACATTCTTATTGTCAACTAGAATAAAACATCCATGAGGCTGTGAAATCCAGAGATGTTTTACTTAGAAGTAAAATAATCAAATAATGCTACTGTTACAGTTTCATGTTTGTTCTTTTGTACTTTACCTTAATAGCTTTAATGGCAGCTTTTGTGATGAGAATCATTTTTGCTCGGGAAATAGGAGGTTTCATCTCCATCAGTGAAAAGAGCTAAACAGAGAAAACAAATATTAAAAATGTATCTTTAGGTTTAAGCAGGTAACCAAAAAGACAACATTTCAGACAACCCATTGATTACCAACAATCCGTACTATACATTGTCACAGTGCTGGCTGGCCCTTGAAACAAAGAGACTAACAGACAGATCTTTCTAGGAAACATTCAATGCTATCTTCCTTGTGAACTAACCCATATTCACTGATTTACCAGATCTTGATAAGGCTGCTATCAAAACTCCATTTGTGTCTAAAAATGGGTATCTGCTAACTTATGGTACAGGCACTGCTAACTTAAGGTATGGAAATTTAGTATTCTACAGAAACAATATAAGACAGAAATAAGTGCAGTTTGATTTAAATTAGCCTGAATATCTGATTACCAAAGAGAAATATTAGGACAGCCCTACAGATCACTAGACTGACATAATCCTATAATCTTAAAATAATGTGCATATGACAACTTTCATCCATCAAGACAACCAAATCAATTCTACATTTTCAAATTATTCTGCTGTATACAGGCACTGCAAATGTCTTTAATGGAGACATTTACCGTTTTGTTTGCCATGACCATTTGGAGAATCCTCTGCACTATGCTTCATACTAATATCACTCAGTGGAAAAGTTAACTCCTCAAGGACAAAGTTTTCAGAAGTTACTAGTGTTTACAGATGACAGCTTGAGGTATTCTGTGAACCTGACTTCCAGAATAATTCTGATCTCACTTCTAGAAACATAGTCCAGGCAAGCTATTTCAAAGAGTTTTAATCATAGCAGAAGTTAAGAAGAGGGCTACTCTGTTAAGAGCATTAAGTGCAAAAAGGGATTGTGCAGTGTTAGATTTAAATACTTTTTTTTGTTGTTTTTAAGTCAGAGTTCACAGAAAGCATATTCTATATCCAAGACATGTAGAATACAGGTGAGATGTTCAGCTCTTCAAATCCGAAAGTCTGACTCTAACAAAAAAGAACCCCAAACTTTATTTTCACAAATAGCATCATCATGGCTTACATCTGAAGTGTGAAGAAATTTATTACAAAACACTTTCAAAAGTCGTGAACACTGGCATTCAGAAAAGACACTACTTTGTCTTTCAGTATTGACCAGAACTCTGAAAAGAGGTATAAGCTTCATATTTCAGAAACTGAGAGAAACTAAAACTTGAACACAGAACTGTCAGAGCTGATGAAAGGGCTCACACACAGAAAGCTGAGGGAAAAGGGTTACATTTTCCTCAGGTGCCCAGCACCACCTGAAGAGCACGACAGTCTTACTGTACTTCGTTTCCTGTAGAGCATTTTAAGAAAAGAGGGAAATAAGGGATTTGTGGAGGTTTGGTTTTAAGTAACAGTCCTACAGTCAGGCACTCATAAGCATGCGTGTGCACACATCAGAAGACACCAAAATCTAATGCACATTTCACCAGTTTTCAAAACCACTCTGCCTACTCTGCATCTGCAGTGAATTCTATATACTCCATAAGCTGCTGTTGTAGTTTCACATCATAAAACAACCACTTGTAAAAACTACACCATATACTACACTATGTTTTTATGGTGTACTCCGCATACTTCTGTTCTATGGGTCATTAGACCTGGAAGCATAATCCACGTTGGCTTGTCAGGACCACTTTCTCTTCTCCAGTTTTCTTTCCCATCTTCCAAGCAGAAAGAGAAGCCAAGACCTCCCAGAACTACTTTTTAATTCCTCCTCCTCTGTCACAGCTCATGGTTAGATGCTCTGCTTCATTAAATATTATCTTCTATTCTTCCCACAAATTTAACTTCATATTAAAGCTGTGGCTTACTATAGGCAAAATCATTACATTGTCATGATTTGTATGGTGCAAAAAACCCACAGAGATCTTTCCTACATTTCCTATGCACACAATCATTTTTACCTTGAAATACTCCCCACAAATCATAGAAAAAAAGGATTTTCTATTACATAATTTAATTTTGCTCTGCACAGTAAAGAAAAAATAGAGCCCTTGAATATTAGTCAAAAACACAATCAATTATTTGCCATAAAGCAAAATAAGAGAAGTATCTTCATTTGACAGTGTAATGGAAAGTAAGACGTCATTAAAAAATTTCTCACTTATTTTTTCTATGAATTTTAAGTTCCAAGATATTTGTGAAGCGATCACCTTACACAGATTTATCCACTGTCTCAGTTAATGAAAAAACAATGCAGAAGATTAAGAAAATGGCCAAATATTTAAAAGCAAGTAAAGTGATAACAAGACTTTCAGCAATACAATTTGGAAGCCTTACACCAATAAAATACAAGGAGTAGGTAAGAAGGTATTTACTTTCTTAATTCAATTCCTATTCCAGTAGACGAGAGAAGAAAAATTGTCCTTTAAGACAGTGGTAGCCAGGTACCTCTTCCAACACCAACATCAAGTCAAGACCATGACTTTTCATTATTAATCTCCATGAAAGGCAAGCTCTAGTACCAGAATGTTTGATTTGTTTAAAGCCATTCAAGCTGTAAGACACACTTCAGCTAACACCCCTGCTTGCTGAAAAATCATAGTATGGACAAATAAAAACTGTCAGATAAAAGACAGAGGTGTCTGTGAGTTGACCTGTCTTTTTTAAAACAGCTCAATTTCTATTTTGAATTCTATTTCTTTAGAGTAAGTGCAAAGACACTTGATGAACAAAGCCGGTGCTATTATTAAAACTCCAGAAAATCTGTTTTAAGAGGTAATGAAAGACAAAATAAAAATAACTCCCAAAACCCAACACTCAAACAAGCCACTATAAGTCTTGAAAAATGAGATGGAGAGGGAAAAAAGGAGCCAATATTAAGACAAGCATTCCATAATCTTTCCTTTACACACCAAGAAGTAACTGGTCCTCCAGAAAAAGGAGCCAGTCCCATATAACAAGAACAAAGAAGCCAGTGTGAAAGCAGCACTTCAGTGTTCATATTTCAGAAACACAACTGGAGAGAACCAGGAAACCGGGAGAGCTCGTAGCAGGACAGCAGATGACAATAAACAAGTGGCAACAAAAAAATAAAAAGAAGTGTCTTAACAACAACAACAAAAAAAAAATCCAAGGAGAAAGAAACTGCCAGAGGGCAGTAAACAGGGAAATCAGCCAGATGCACCGAAGTAGCCAGGGAAGATGCAATAAAAAACATGGTAGCTTGGAGAAGTCAATTTATTAAAGAATATGAGAGGCTGAAACTATGGCTAATAAGGCAGGAATAAACAAGAGCTTTGGAAGAACAGGACTGAGCAGATCACTGTAAATTGTTCCTTTGCTGCTACAAGACAGCACTCTGGGCAACAGCAACAAAAACACAGTAAAAGCAATGAGGTCAGTACACACAGATATTCCAGCTCAGGATGAACTACAGCTGAAATATGCATCAAATTGAGACACAAATATTGTCACAAAAATACACACGCACACACCTATATATACACATACATGTATATGTATATATGTGTGTGCATATATATATAGATACGTATTCTGCCCTCTCTTCAAACACACACACACTCATCACCATCTCTTGGAATAGCACATCAAAACTTGTTGTCTTTTTAAATTTTCATAAGTTTTCAGAATACCAA
The DNA here is from genome assembly GCF_000695765.1 of Mesitornis unicolor. Classification (NCBI taxonomy): domain Eukaryota; kingdom Metazoa; phylum Chordata; class Aves; order Mesitornithiformes; family Mesitornithidae; genus Mesitornis; species Mesitornis unicolor. The sequence continues at coordinate 8,615 of NW_010163505.1, read as the reverse complement.
ATGACTATTTTAAAGCTGATTTTTATTTAATTTTCAGTATCATAGTTACATGTGTCAAAACGGTGTTTTAAAGATGGGTAAGTCTGAAATTTAACAACCTTACTAGCTCCCTGTGGATTTTCACTTTTAGAAGGGGAAACTGTTCAGTAAGACGCTCATTTACTTTACATTTGCATATGTTCAATTAGACTTGGATCTTATTTCATACACATTTACCAAACCAATAGATGGAAAAAAAAAAGAAACCCAAACCCTGTTTTTTCAAAGGACCGTCCTTCCATCAATACATCGGACTCCTCAAAAACCACCATGATCAGCTCAAAAGCTTACACTTCATGTAAAAAAATAAATCTGATGGATGTAACAAGGGCAACAATAATTTGCAGCTTGAGAATGTTTCCAATGTACTGCTTCACAACAGGAGCCTGCCCCTGGAATGCACTGCCTTGTAAAGTTTGACCTGCTAGAAACAACTTGCTGCTTTTATTGAACATAACTAGATGCTGGGAGAATAAAAACAGCTTCTAGTTGTCCCCTACCTTCCTTCCCCATATAGTGACACCACTGGCTAAAGACAAAAGCAGGAGTTTAGCTCTGCCTCTATTTCTACTGCCCACCGCCCCGAGTCCATTCATTTGGCAATGAAAACCACCCAGGGTATCCTATTCACTAGGGATAGGGGGTAATACAGGGCAAGAGCAAGAAGGGGAAAAGAAATGAAACTTAATTTTACCTAAGAACTAATTAATCCAAGGGCTATTCAAGGCCTGTACCTTTATTCAGTTTTTATCATTTTAATAGGTAAAAAAGAATCGTGTGGGTTAGATTAGTGGACAGTGAGGTGGATTGAGAACTGGTTGAATGGCAGAGCTCAGAGGGTTGTGATCAGCGGCACAGAGGCCTGTGGCTAGAGGGGTTCCCCAGGGGTCAGTACTGGTAGTACAGTACAGTCTTGTTCAATATATTCATCTATGACCTGGATGAAGGGACAGTGTACTCTCAGCAAGTTTGCTGATGATACAAAACTGGGAAGAGTGGCTGACAGACCAGAAGGCCGTGCTGCCATTCAGCCTGGACAGGCTGGAGAGCTGAGCAGAAAAGAATCGAATTAAGTTCAACAGAGGCAAGTGCAGGGTCCTGCACATGGGGAGGAATAACCCCATATACCAGTACAGGTTAGGCAGTGACCTGCTGGAAAGCAGTTCTGCAGAGAAGGACCTGAGAGTCCTGTGGATGACAAGTTAACCATGAGCCAGCAATGTGGCCGAGGCAGCCAATGGCATCCTGGGGTGCACTACGAAGAGTGAAGTCAACAGGCCGAGGGAGGTCAGCATCCCCCTATACTCTGCCCTAATGAGGCCACATCTGGAGTATGGTGTCCAGTTCTGGGCTCTCCAGTTCAAGAAATACATGGAACTACTGGAGAGTTCAGCAGAGGACTACAAAGATGATGAGGGGACTGGTGCATTTCCCATACGAGGAAAGGCTGAGAAAGCCACATCTGTTTAGCTTGAAGAAGAGAAGACTGAGAGCGGATCTTATCAAAGCTTACAAATATCTAAAGGGGGGATCAAGAGGATGGGGCCAGACTCTTTTCAGTGGTGCCCAGTGACAGGACAAGGGGCAATGGTCACAAACTGGAACACAGGAAGTTGAAGCTCAACATGAGGAAAAACATCTTTACTTTGAGGGTGACAGAGAACTGGCACAGGCTGCCCAGAGAGGTTGTGGAGTCTCTCTCTCTGGAGACATTCAAAACTCACCTGGACACAAACAACCCTGTGCAACCTGCTCTAAGTGAGCCTGCTCTAGCAAGGAGGTTGGACTAGATGATCTCCAGAGGTCCCATCCAACCCCTACCAGTCTGCAGTTCTGCAATTGTCTCCTGCTGTGTGGATTCTTTCATACACAAGGAAAAACTAGCAGAAAGGCTTAGCCATAAAATGTTATCAAAATCATTAAGGTTGTAAGAAAAACTTTACTATTCCAGTTATAACAGTCTCACCTGTTGAAAGTAGTATGAAAAAACCTACGCTTTTGTTTTATACAAGCTCTAGCTTAGGATACAATTTCAATGTACAAATTTCCAAACATTTCCAGAACTTCCCTCCCTATATTTGGAAGCCTAGCACTGTACATGCACGTGTTTTTAAAAGCACCATGTTTTTAAAAGGAATCATTTCTTTGTTGCTCTGTACCAACCCACGTCCTACAGAAAAAAAGTGGAGGTATTGAAGAACCTACTAAACTCAAGCCACAATACAAAATATTGATTCAAGAGTATTTCTGTGTAGTTTTCACAACAGTACAAAAGTACAAGATAAAATATCTATAAAGCCAAGAACCTCAAAGGCAGAAAAATCACCTGCACATTTTCAGGCTAATAAATGCAATTAAATAACAAAGATGAAGCACTCATTAAACCACAGCAGATAGCAAAAGGGAGACAAACCAGATTGCCTGCTATTTAAAGAGCAAGCTAGTAACCACCCCCAAATTAAAATTCAATGTAAAGTATAGAAGCACTAGAGAAAACATGTGGCAGGAGTGAACTAAGGCAGCCTTCCAACTCCAACTGTAGAGCCTGCTCCAGTTCATAAGCCCTGGGTGAGGTGCACTAGGAGGGGTGCATAATGGGAGAAGGAATAGGAAGGCGGCCTTTAGTTTTCAGTTTTTCAAGCAGCAAAGTATTAATTTCTGCCATCCTAAAATTTATGCCCTTTGAAGGTGTATTTTACACAGAAACCTGAAAACTATGAGGTTTTGAAGCAAATGGGAGAATCAGTATTTTTTCATTTATCCACAGCCTTACCTTAGAATCCTAAAAAGACAGCATGTCTGGGCACAGCATGTCTTCAGAACAAGAGCAAATGGAAATGTAGAAATACTATCAGCTTCACTTCACTACTGAACTCATCACAAGAAAAGCAAAACCAGACAGTGATGTGTGCATGCCAATAGACAAGGAACAGGGGTGCCAAGGGAAAAACATAAGACACATGGTCAGAGAAAAAAGGCAGCTCATGTACTTTCCAAACCTGAAAGTACAAGAAAACAAGTGAGACAATGTCATCCAGTGAGGGGTGTCATGAGCTTGATGCATAGTATTAAGTCTGTTCATCTACTTTAAGCATGAGATAGCATAGTATAAAGGTAAAAATACCTTTTAAGACCCGAACTCACTTCCTTGGCTTTGCTCTCCTGCAGAAGTTTCTTTGCCATAAAAGGGTCGCTTTATTTACAAATAGGTACAGCTCCATTTTATACACTTACTAAATAAAACCGAGACAAGAAGCAGCACAGATAGAAGCACGATCTACTGAAAGAAACAGTGTTTAGTGATTAGTGGGTATCGAGCACTGAGGTCAATGTTACAATACTCTCCCTCAATCCTTCCTTTCTCCAGTTTTCACAGAGCAGTCTAACACGCCCTCAACAATCTTGTCAAGTCTTGTTTGTCCAAGAACATTTCTCTAAGCAGTCTCCATACACTCATACAACACAGTCAGCACTCTGCACACTCACTCATTATTTTTTGGAACATATTTTATCTATGCATTTAGAAACCACCCGTTACAGCCAAACTACAAGTCACTTATAGACATGTAACTGTAGTTATTTGTTCAAAGGATGAAGGAAGACATGACTAACAAGCAGAGATACCATACTATTGTGTCAGCGAAACACCATTACTATTAATGCAGGATCAGATCTTTTAAAAGGTCAGATGTTTTAAAAAACACACACAGGTCCAAAGAAAATCTGTTAGCCACATACATTTTTCTTCCCCTATAAGACTCATTGCTTCCTTTCCTCTAATGGTGCCCATTATTCCTTGAGTTACTAAGAAAAGGAAAAAGATAATGACATCTACTAAACTTCTGTCACTAAGCTATGCCTCAGAGAATCAACATAAGTTTTATATTCTTGACCATCAGCTGTGAAGCATACCAAGTATTAGGTGCTGCTGAAGGTAAGAGATGACCATAAAACTCATGGTTGTCACGCTACATCCTTTGGAAAATAAAGTGAGATTTAAATTTGACCAGATATGAACCCCAGGCAACGAAGCTAAATAGTACTTCATCAACTAAGCTATTTCTGTGGCCCAGAAAGACCATTCACAAACTCTAAATCACTGAGGAGAAAGAAAAGACACTCATACAAAAATGATATCACAGAAGTACACAGAATAGATTTTTTTAATATACAAATGTTTTTGAAACTTATCTGCCTCTTCAGATCAGTGCTGTGCTCATAATTCCAGTTTGTCTCCTGAAAAGCTGCTCATTTCTTCACTTCCCAAGAATCTCTAATAGAACTCCACAGCTTTCAATATTCCTGGAAGCAGTTCAGTTCAGCAGCAACGCACAGAGATCTTTCAGGATCACAACGATGGTGACCCTTCAATTACCATGATATGGTCATAAAAGCAACAAAGCAACTTCCATCCCAAAAGAGCTGCACACTACTTCTGCAATAATTTCAGTCTAGGTCTCACAGTTTAAAAAAGGGACTAAATTCAGTCTAAAATTCCAGTAGCACTCTCCTAGCTTTCTCTCCCTCTACCCCACCCAAACAGGACATGAATTGCTGCTTAAGCACTCTCCTAGGACACGTGGGAGGCAGCACTGACTTAAAAATACAGCCTCTTGCACCTACTAGAGCATGGGAATCATTTTAGGCAGCTACAACTGGTAGCAGCTTTCACTGTCTTCTGAGAGAGACAATGGGTGCCAAAACGCACAAAGCCTATGTTAAACTTCCCTCTGACCACGGATATTGGTGGTTGTGTCCTTGCTGCTTTGCCATACGACAGAGGGAATCTAGCTGGGGTTCATGAGTTCCAGTAACTGCTGAAGAACCACTGTGAAGGATATCCTGCTAACCTCTATTTATAGGACTTGGGGAGGGGAGGGGAAGAACAGGGAGCAACAGATTGTAATAGAACAAAATGAAGTCTTACCATTAGCATAAGATCTAGCCAGGCTAGATCAAAACCACCACTGTCCAGTTCACTGAATATGGATAAATAGTAAAGAAGAAAGCTGCAGCTCTAACTTTAAAGAAACAGCCCACAAAATACCTATCCTGTTTGTCATCTAGGCATGCTTAAATGGGATATCAGTTGTTTCAGTGGTACAGATTAACTATTACCAACCTGAGACACACCATTAAGTGAATCCACTGCATTGCTCAATACAAACATAAGATTACAAAATAGCAAACTTGACTTTATTCTACTTCCAGCAGCAAGACTGTGAAGAAATCCCAATTTCTAACTTTTATAACCAGTAAACTATCCCTCAAGCTTTTCAGATTAAAGAAATGCATATGCCCTAAATTAAAACCTGACAAGGATTAAAACGTTTGTAAACCATGGGAGATGTGTGGGGTTTGGGTTGGCTTTTGTTTGGGGTTTTTTGGTTGGTTTTTTAACGTTCACTTTTTTCTTAAAAACATAGCAAAGTTTTGCACGATTATCATGTTACCATAAATACCTAACAGTACCTGAATTCTAACTCATTCTTCCAGGATACAGCTGAAACTAATTTCCTCAGGGAAAACGTGCTATACTACAGAACTGTCAAATCCCACCTATTCAGCTGGTAATATCTGCTCAGGGTACAGGTGGATAAAAATAAAGCAGTAAACATGTTTGGTCAATACAAAAAATGTGCTTGTTCCTGTAGAAAAATGAGAATTTTTAAGAGGCACATTTATTGGTAAACTTGCATTCACAATATAGATACAAGGAACAGGACTAAGGGAATGGCCAACACAATCAAACACGATCAAATTACGCAACCCGTGTCAGTTACCACCCATCACCAGAGCCAAAGTAATTGACTTGAAGTGTTCTTTCCTAACTTACCACAATTGCCAAGTGCAACGTGTTAGCTCAAATCTCTATATTTAAGCTTTCCCTCACAATTCAGATGGGCAGTTAAGATCACATACTTATCACAATTAGCTGACAGGAAAAAACTTGTTATTTCACTGCAACATTATACATATCATCGTAACCCAAAGTGCAGAAACTGAACTTCTGAGCAGAACCGGAACCTAAGTCAGCCAAAACTACTAATGATTTCTACTGGACCGGGTGAACATCTTCAGCTAAAACAGAACAGTCCAAATCGCATAAATAAAAACACTGCTGGTGATTTTCTTTTCCTCCTCCTTTCTTTTATCTGAGAACAGGATACCAGCTTAAAAGCTTAGAGGATGTATAATTTACAGCTATGATTTGAACCTGGACCTCCCACCATTCAAGAAATTGCTGCTGGTAGCTGCAAACCCACTCCAAAAAACCCCAAATGATCATATCACCTGAAGCAGCAAGTGGCAGCTCCTCCTTCATGTAGACTGGCAAAGAGCTGACAGCTGCCACCTCCACAGAAGAAGAGAGAAAAAGGGCAGAAGCACATCACCTCTAGCAAAGATGGGAAAGGAAGTCTAGTACAAAACTCGCGGCTGCTGCAGTTAAAATTGCCATTATAAAACCAGAATTCTCTGTCTGCAGTGGTGGTGTACAACTGTCAGCCAGTGAGTCCAGAATTCTTGATTGACAGAGTATTCTGGGATAACCCCAATCTTTGCTGTTGAAGCTATTCCACTCTCAATAAAATAATTAACTATTCAGTGAGCAGAGACTGGTACCTCTGCAGTCCTCACAACATCTCACATTGTGAGACAGCCTGACGAACAAAATGAGTTCTCACACATTCGCTAGCCTGTGCTATTCCCACCATTCTGTAACGTTGAGATCTTCTGTAAAACAGCTCTTTCACTTTCTCTACTTTAACTGAAAAAGCCCAGAAAAGGAACAATGTCTGACTATAAATCCTGCCCTCTCCAAAACAGTTTGCAATGTTTCACAATTTATTTCAGTATGTATTGTTTTGCATGCACATTTCAGGCAATACATGCTGGAAAGTTAAGAGAACAGTTTGAGAACTGGACTTTATGATCTTAACTAACATCATAAACAAACCTTCTTAGAACAGGACAGCAATTAAACAAACTGAATTTAGTATCGTGCTAACTTTACACCTAAGCAGTCCTATGGAACTAGCCATACATACGAATGACTGCAGAACAGGGATTTTAGCAAGTATAGCTTTCTTCACCATAACTGATGTTCAAATGAAATCCAGCATTTTAATATGTTTCAGCAGACAGCCATCAGAATTTCACTTAGTATTTCTGACTGTATCAAACAAAAGCATCACGCTTTTACTGTATCTGAGGAAGGTGTATGAAATAAAACATGTCCATCTCTAAAACAGAGATTAGTCACAGAATACTGAGAAACAGTACTCTTACTTCCACCTCTAGATCAGCAAAATAAATGTTTTTTATTGCTTGAGAAACACTAAGAACTGTTTGTACAATCAAGTTTTATCAGGTTGAAATGAATGAAGTGAAAACAATAATCTGCCAGAGTTTCTGTTTAGAAGAATATGCCTGCTCAGGTATAAGAATATTCCTCCTCAGGCAGGTAAGACTATTCCTGCTCGCTGTTTACACGAAAATCAAAAATGCCACATGCATACCATTCTATTTTAATGTATTTGGGAAGGCTGTTTCATACCCTTCGATACCACTGCTTCAAAACAGCACAATACACCCATGACATGGGCAATAAAAATAAAAGCGTTAACAGGAGGCATATGCTACCTACTTTCCACTTTGTGCTCCTATAATTTTGTAAAGGATGAGTAGATTTTCAGTTGTGTGTGTGTACGATAAGCAGTTGCAGAGAGTGAACTTTACACAGCGTGACTTCATCACATGAGAGCAGTCTGCCATTTTTCCTGTTTCTGTTCAGCAAACAAGCACAGCAACCTAACCTTCAAAATGTATTAAACATTCTGGAATAGGTTCTGATTTAGCTTTAACTGATTATCTGCAATGAGAATATGCACGTTGTGTAGTCCACACAGGATCTGCTTTAAGTCAAATTGTCAAACTGAGGTGGGAGCATCATCTAGTCTAAGAATCATTTTAAGTCGTGTGTCAAAAACTTTATATAGCAGAGGACAGAATATTTTGTTATATATACACTATGCAAAAAAACCCCAAACACTGTCCATTTTGTTTCCAATTCCGATTGGCTAAGGAACAAAAAAACCCCAAAATCAAAACCAAAAAACATCAGAAGACGGGGACCTTCTGTGTACCGTGAAAGGAGACTGAACACCTTACGCCTTCCAGCCTATCTCCCAAGTCCCGTGTGTAGGGATCGATCCCTTAGTCCCGTACCCCGGCACGGTTTCCATAGCGAGCTAAGCTCCCTCGCAGTTTTCCCTCTCCCTATTCAACCTCCAGCCTATCCTATGTGCCGCCTGCTCACATGGCAGGTCTCTCGCCAAACCACCGTGAGGAAATAAAAGTGCCTCGCACCCTGAAAGGCGGCTTCCCCCTCCTTAACAACCCGCACCCAATGGGAACGCCTTGTAACAGGGAGCCCGGTTCGGACACTCTCACAAGCGAGGCGAAGAGGAAACCGAGAGGGGGCAAAGAGGGGGAACCCGAAGATTCCCTTAGCGTCTCCCTCCTCCCCCGACCCCGGCGGGAACCCGAGCTGCGGCGCCGCTGTGGGAATGCTC
>NW_010163504.1:642-1733 GCF_000695765.1 Mesitornis unicolor | reverse complement strand
GGCCGCGCGTGCGCCCGGCGCCGCCACCTCCCTCCCTCCCTCACCACCCCCCCCCCATCCCTCAGAGCCGAGGCGAACGGAGCCGCTCCCGAGGTAAAAACCTCAGGGTTTGTGAGGTTAAAAGTGCGTTTTTTTGAGGAAAAAGGTTCACTTTCTGAGGGAAAAAAATGTTTGGTTTGGTCTTTTTTTAGGAAAAAGTTCGTTTTCTGAGGTAAAAAGTGAATTTTCTGAGGGGGAAAAGTGGGTTTTCTGAGGGAAAAGTGGGCTTTTTGAGGTAAAAAGTGAATTTTCTGAGGGGAAAGGTTGACTTTCTGAGGTAAAAGGTTGACTTTCTGAGGTAAAAAGTGGATTTGCTGAGAAAAAAAAAGAATTTTTTGAGGTAAAAAGGTTGTTTTTAGGTAGAATGTGACTTTTCTGAGGGAAAAAAGTGATTGTTTTTCAGGAAAAGGTTCATTTTCTGAGGAAAAGGTGGGGTTTTTTGAGGGAAAAGTGAATTTTCTGAGGTAAAAAGATCACTTTCTGAGGAAAAAGTGGTTTTTTTGAGGGGAAAAGTGAATTTTCTGAGGGAAAAGGTTCATTTTCTGAGGGGGAAAAGTGGGGGTTTTTTTGAGGAAAAAATTTTTCTGAGGTTAAAGGTTCATTTTCTGAGGGAAAAAGTGGGTTTTCGGAGGTAGAAATTGAATTTTTTGAGGTAAAAAGGTTGTTTTTAGGTAGAATGTGACTTTTCTGAGGGAAAAAGTGGTATTTTTGGAGGTAAAAAGTGAATTTTCTGAGGGAAAAGGTTGACTTTCTGAGGTAAAAAGTGGATTTGCTGAGGTAAGAAGGTTGTTTTTAGGTAGAATGTGACGTTTTCTGAGGGAAAAGTTCATTTTCTGAAGGGAAAAAGTGATTGTTTTTCAGGAAAAGGTTCATTTTCTGAGGGAAAGGTGGGGTTTTTTGAGGGAAAAGTGAATTTTCTGAGGTAAAAAGATCACTTTCTGAGGAAAAAGTGGGTTTTTTTTGAGGGGAAAAGTGAATTTTCTGAGGTAAAAGGTTCATTTTCTGAGGGAAAAACTTTTTTTTTGAGGAAGTGGTTCATTTTCTGAGGAAAA
>NW_010163504.1:0-500 GCF_000695765.1 Mesitornis unicolor | reverse complement strand
TTGTGAGGTAAAAAGGTTGTTTTTAGGTAGAATGTGACTTTTCTGAGGGAAAAAAGTGATTGTTTTTCAGGAAAAGGTTCATTTTCTGAGGAAAAGGTGGTTTTCTTGAGGAAAAAGTGAATTTTCTGAGGGAAAAAATGGGTTTTCTTGAGGAAAAAGTGGATTTTCTGAGGGAAAAGTGAGGGGAAAAGGGTTTTTTACACCTTTTTCCTATCGCGGAGCCTCCCGGGACGTCGATGGCGGCAGCGGCAGAGCCGGGGTAAGCGGCACCGGCCGGGTTCCCCCTGTGGAGGGGCTGAGGGCTTGGGACGACCCCCGGGCTCCACGGGAATCCCTTTTTTGGGTGTTTTAGACCCAAAAATCACACCATTTCCCCCCTCCCTCCTCGCAGGCCCAAGGTGGAGCCTCCACACAGGTGAGACCCGCACGTCAGCCCAAAAATCCCCACGTTACCCCAGCTGGAAGGGCAAAAAGGGCGATTTTCCACCCAAAACCCAGCG
>NW_010163503.1:0-39372 GCF_000695765.1 Mesitornis unicolor | reverse complement strand
TATATATATATATACACATATATATATATACTATAGTATATACTATATATACTTCAGTCCACCAAACCTGCAGATTGCCTTCCCCTAGTTCTTGCCCAGGTATCTCTGGCTGGTGGCAACGTTACAGAAATGGGTGTTTTGACACGAAGCAGGGCCAGCCACAAGAAGTAAATGGAGACAAACACAAAATGTGACCCTAGACTATAAGGACACTTACAATTCTGGACAATGACCAACAAGCAGAATACAACAACGCAATAACAGAAGAAATTAAGAGCTAAGGCGTCCTTGCAAATGAGCGGTGACGAGGACAGTGGGAGGAGGTCACTAAGAGTAACCACAAGTTTTTATTCTCCCCTCAGAGATCCAGTCTGTCACGTAGGAATACAAACAGTCGATAGCTTTATCTACCTTTCGCAGCTGGCAGGCAGAGTGTATGTAGCAACATTACCCCCTACAGTTCAGCACCAGCCTCCCGCTTTCTTTAAGCTTTCAGTATGGCTCTGGGTTTTGCTTATCTTAAGCCACCGAGGAAACTTCTTGTTTTAGTTTGGATGTATTAAACCTGTGTGTGTGTGGAAAACACTTGGAGCAGGCAAAAGGAACAGGTAAGCCAGCAGCCTGTAAAGACTGATCACTGCAAATAAAATCTTGCAAAACTATGATACGCTAAGTCAGCCCAAGCAACTTTCTATCTGCACTTTCTCCTTCTTCACAGCTTTTTGGTCACAAGTTTTCATTTGAACAAGAAAAATGATGAACCTTTCCTAATGTTTTCATTTACTATTTGGGAAGGACATAAAATGTCTTACAAGATGGAAAAAAATCTTAAGATTTCAGATTTGGGAAATTTATGAAGGAAAAAAGGTACTTTCTTACAGAAAAAGTTGTCTTGAACAATTTTTTTCTTAGGCATGGTGTTTAAAAGATAAACCACAGTTACCACAGTGCTTCTGGCTGCTTTTAAAATGCCATAAGCCTTGTGAAAACCAAAGCTTCTTCAAAAGCAGCTGGAAATATCTTGTGGGGGTTAAATGTCCATGGGTATTAAATTTAAGGCAATGCTTCAGGGAACAGTGTCTTAAAATGCAGCTGGTGCAGCACAGCCATCTGACTCTGTAAAAGCTGAAATTGGCTTTTTGGAGCTCATTTGCACTCCTCCTTAGAATTATAGCAAAGCAATAATAGCTGGGACACACACAGTTACCTTTGCATTTCTCACGGTTTATAACTTACAGCTGTAAAACCCCTGAGCTTATTTATTATCTGAGAAAAATTACACGGGATTTTGAAAGGTTCGGTGCCCGGGCACAGGTCTGAGAGAGACATGAAAGTGTGGAGGAGGAGGAGGACATGGAGTCACACATCCCCATTCCCAAAAGCCCGTCCTCATGCTCCAGTGGTGCACAGCACAGCGCACCTCTGCCCACATGGAAACCTGCGCCCACAAAGCCACTCTCCTCCCCATCCTAAGCAGCCAAAAAACTTCATTCCCTCCCCCATGGTGATGAAGAGGGGAAGCCACCTCTGTCTGAACACACCTAGGGGGTCGTAGCATCATCAGGGAGGAGCATTTGGCAGCATATCACGCAAATTGTGGCTCACACAAATAGCAGGCAAGCAATCTCCTCAGCCAAGTGTGACAACTTCATATATGCCTCACGTAAAACAGCAGTATGGAAAATTATTAAAACAGAAACCCTGACATTGCAATCACAAATCTGAATTGATTCTTGGTTAAGGGTAATAAATTTAGCACTGATCAGTCTATGGCTTTGCCTTTGCTACTATTACAAGCACATTTAATAATCCAGAATAATTCAATCTCCAGAATCTTTCCTTGTGTCCTGCCCCCGTTTTCATATTTAGATTTTATCAGTACAGACCAGATGATAGGTGTGAGCATCTCCTTGCTGGGAGAGAAAAGCTACAGGCAAAGCCTCTGCAGACACAGCTTTTAATAGATCTTGATAGATCACTGCAACCCTCTGCCCAGGGCTATCTGATTTTGCGTTTAGAAGTACCTTATCTTGACTTCACAGTGAGGAATCAATTTTGACTGCAGGTTGTTTTCAGCTATGGGGTATTTTTTTTGGAGGGAAGGGCATATTCTTTATCCAAAATATGAGCCTATTTTGTACCAGATGCTGCATTTGAGGGCTCACAGGGCAGGTAACAGCAGTCACACCTTGGCTGTGCAAGCACCATTGCATAAACCAAGTGCAGCTATTTCCCCCAGAAAATTCAGGCAATAGATTAGAATTCAAGAAGTCATTTGAACTAATTTTGCTTTCTCTTTCTTTAGACAATTCATGATAGCAATGCCCAGTTGCAATCAATTAATCTGAATATATGGTTGCAAGGAATCCCTCAGTTCTCCATCACGCTTTTAACTTTCTCCGAGAGCAGAGCTTGAAGGAGAAGTGCAGAGTTAAGACCTCTATAGGCACATCTGTGAGTTCATGGATTAATTCCTTGAGAAAAGCTAAGGGCTAAGCGAGCCAAATGCTGTATCAGAAACCAGGATTTCCAGTCCCAGCACCAGCTCTGTGACTCAGACGGCAGCTATCCCACTGCCTGATTTAGGATAGGTGTTGAGATACTCAGACCCCAGGAACAGCAAAAAGAAACCTGACAAACACCTTTAAATTGAGCTTGGCTTTTCCTGGGCTTGTTGTTATTGTTGTTATTGTTTACATTTCCTTTTCCACCTAAATTGCCTTTATTCTGTTGTGTTTTTTTTCTGTGATCAAGTGAAGGTTGAAATGCCAGCATCCCCCAGGGCTGACACCAAGCCTGTCCAGCAGCCGTTGCAAGGCTGGATGCCTGCACTGGGTTCTCCTGTTACGCACTGAGGACCAGCTCTCAGACATTCAGATTTAGCTCTGGGGGGGTTCATACCTCCCCAACAGACCAGGGGGGAAGTGAGTTGATCTTTGGGGTGCAGCTGATTCTCAAGTTACTCCAATTTCCAACCCACTTTTTCCCTGTGCAGAGGGCATACGCATGAGGTGGAGCAATGGTTTCTGAGCAGTGCTAAAGCACTCCGAATGCCTAGGATACATGCTACATGTCAGCACTAACATTAATGCTAAAAAACAAGGTTTCAGGGCAGTAATGACAGCGAGCAACGTGTCTTACCACAAGACCTCACCAAAGGAATTTGGATCTCTGTGTTTTAAAGCAAGCAAAACCTCAAAGCTCTTAACTCCTATGCAGCTTCACAACAAGGCCTGCATAAAAAGAACAATCAGAGCTCTCATCAAAACCAATTTCATATGCTAAAGCGATGCCAAGTAATTATTGTAAGACACTGTGGTGCAGCTGCCTCAGGTTCCTGTGTGATCAGCATATTTTAAGAAGAGTTTTGCAGTGCAGTTTCTAGATGTTGCAATCACATGAGCACCCTGGGGAGCCACAGCAAACTGCCTGCCACTGCTGGGCTCCACCACTTCCTTCTCAAGGTGGGAGCCCACATTAGCAATAGCCTCTGGGATCCTTCAGAATCTGTTCCCTGCCTATTCCCACTCTACCTTACACCAAGCACTCCACAGTTGGAGTTATTCTGTAGGATATGGGCAAATACAGTCATATCCTTCTCCTGCTTGTGCTGGTGTGGGCACTGCAACCAAGGGACTGCCCAAACCCAGTGCTGTAGTTGTGTGGATCAATCCCCTTGACCATAAACAATTTCAGTGGTGCCTGAAAGCATCTGCTCAGATGTGCAGAGCTGGAGTCAGCTGCCAAAACATAGGGCTGTAGGGCCCTTAGAGAAACCCTAGGGCATCCAAGACATTTTACTAGAGCTTTTCATGGGACCCTATAGGAGACGTACAACTTTCTGGGTCAGTGTATAGAAGCCTCAAATGGCACTGAATGTCCAGGTTTAGGCAATCAAATACTGCATGAAGGATACATATACATATACATATACATACGCATACGCATACGCATACGCATACGCATACGCATACGCATATACATCTTGAAGATTAAGACACCTAAGTCAAAGAGTTTTCATATAGGTGCTGAGGTGAGCAGGATGTCTAGTTCCCATCACAGTCAGTGGACATCAGGGGCTTGATTCAGTTGCCCAAATGCAGGAATCTGGTGTACTCTGAAATGCTTCAGGGCATCCCATCTGGACTCCAGCTGGCACTTCAGAAGCTCACAGCTCTCACATAGGCTATATGTGGATGTTTCAGATATCCTGGGATATCTTGGATGGCAAGAGATGTCTACATGTGGACCCTGAACTGAGCCACCATCTGTAATGGCAACTCAGCATTTTCCTCATGGGCGTATACATAACCCACATGTATGTGTACAATATGTGTATCAAGGTATGCATGTCAATCTGTGAGTCAAATTCCATTCATAGCTTTGTTGTTGTTCCGTAGATAGCAAGAAATTCAACTTCGCTGCTCATGTTACTGCTTCTGATATTATTTCCCTGAACTGTACTTACATTCATAGGACAGGCTGGATCCTAGCCTGGTGGAGACTTCACATGGATGTAATAGGATCAGGAACATGGCCAATGCAAAGATCAAATATAAGCCTCTTTCCTCAGCTCCTAGAAGAAAAATAGCACTAGGCACTTTAGTAATGCAGATAAATTCTGTACTGATACAATGATATCAGTAAACAAATATGATATCAGAAAACAGTAGGAAAAAAATATAGGGTTTTTTGCCTCTCATTTTGAATTTATAGGAGACATTGCACCAATCACCAGAAAATATTAACAACCTATACATCTAAAATATGTGCCTAGAATTTTATCAGAATCTACCTAAACACAAGAACAAAAGGCTTTTCTTCCTCAAAACAAACATAAAATGCTATCTAGTGTTGATTCTTTGCTACTGCAGTCTCACATAACTATTTCAGAATTAAACAAAATGAGCTGTGAAGCATTAAGGTGCACGGGACAGCACACAGGGCAGCACCAAACACTCAGGATACGGGACCTTGTTTGGTTTTCAAGTTTTTTCTAATCTCAAAAACCATACATAGCTTGCACTTGCAGGATTCCCACCCTGCAGAGGAAAACTGGAGCAGGGAAGAAAGACCAGGAAAAGAAGATGGGAATGAAAGGTCCCACCAGCTGCTGACCCAGGCACCAGTACAGGCTTAGCTGTGCTCTCTCTTTTGGCTTAACACAGTACAAGATTCCCTTTAGCTAGAAAATATATAATATTGTTAATAAATTTTAGCTTTGTGTACTATAACATTGAGTATTAAACTTTAAAACACTTATTTTACAATTAATATCTAGATTTAAAACTCAAGGGAAGGAACGGCAATGTACTGAAGATCCTCAGGATTACAGATCAATCCTTAATATTCATTGTATGTGTCAGTTAAAAAAACCCAATTGACTCTTGCAAGTATTTGTGGTTTTCATTCTGATGGCTGAGTTAAAGATCAGATTGTGCCTCCACAGCCACTCTTGCAGGAGAACTCCAATACAATGCTGCTTTTCCACCAGCAGCTTTTCTGTCCATCAGCCAGCCACTATGACATCTCAGCAGGTACAAAAACATCTTCTTTAAATTGCCATCAGCCTTGCCTAAGACGGATCAAAACATCTCAGCTTTCCTCGCGTGATGTGTCTCAGAAATGTCACTTCTATCCTCAGCAGGTGATGCCGCAATAACAGTTTTCATGTCCTTCCAGGAGGAGGGAGCAGAGAGTAGGAAGGGGGAGAGGAGACAACAGCAGCCATTATAATGACAGCGCATTCGGTGATGTTGCTTTCTGAGGCCAAATTTGCCATTGCTGGCTCTATGAGACACATCATATAACTGCTTGTGGCACATAGAGCTGGCATAGCCCTGCCTGTGAAGACTTTACACAAGGGCTCACAAGATTTGGGGTTCTTGCCATACAAACCATCAGCTCAAGCTTTGGCCAGAACATTTTTTCTAGACTTTTTAATGTGCCCCATGAAAGTGTATTTACTTTTAGCCAAATCTCTGCAAGTAAAGGCTCAGAAACACTTTTCTTCTGAAATCCACAGTTTTCTTCCTGATGTAAAGGCAGAACAAACTGTGCATGCCTAACTTTGGTTGTGTTGCTGTTGTCAGATTGGAAAATGATGATAGACTTGGAAAATTATTAGATATCTAGAAAATTATTATCAGAAGAATATGATCAACTAATCAAAACTGTGTTCTTGTAAGATTTTAATTCATGTCTCGTATAAGCTCACTGACTCAAACCTGTCCCATTTTCAGCACTACACAGCCCTTGATCAAGCAGATTCCTACTGACATCCCTGGAAGTTTTCTCTGGGTTAATCACAGTGCTCATGGTGGAAACCCAAAACTTTTCATTAACCAGTGTTCCTCCAAGGCTGGGCCTGGGATCTGCAAGCACAGGACACCCTTCATGCCCAGGCTGTCACCAGAGATGCTGATCCCACTGATGGGGCTGCACACTACGCAGTTATGTTTCTTACACATCATCTCCAAAGATTTCCAAAAATCAATTCACAGTATGGCAACTAATTCCCAGTAACACAGAGCAGAAAACAAACCATCACATCCTGGTAGAAGCAGCAGCCCAGCACTGTCATTTGTCAAGTGACAGAAGCAGAGGCCAGCAGGGACTCCCAGAGCATCACGTCACACCAGGGCCATTCAGCAGCATTCACACTGCATCTCACCAGCCCCACATTTTATGTGCACAAAAATGCTTCATTCCTCAGAAAATACAAATGTGTGCTGTGAAGGGAAAAGATGAGACCCCCAGGGTCAGGAACCCTCTCCTATCCCAGAAATGGGTAGGTGAAAGAAAATCAGTTGATCCCAGCAGAGAAAATCCTGTTCTGCAGCTGCAGGGAAGAAATCTTCAACATTTCTGGAGAAGCCCAAAGGGTTTGGGAAAAATCCCTGGCCAACAGGAGGGGACACAGAAGCAGGCAACAGTAGCCTGCCAGGGCACATGCCGGCCAGTCTTGGCGCGCCAGCAGCAAACGGCGTCCAACATTGCATGCTGCAGAGAATTAATTCTTCACCAGAACTTGGTATTCTGCAAGCACTGGGCACTGACACCACACCACACACAGGGGCAAGGACAACCTACGTACCAGGCTGCAGCCGTGGTACCCATACCGGAGCATGAGGGAAGATCTCATTTAATTTCTGCCTGAAACAAGGGAGATTTAACTGGGACAACCAGGATATATTTTATTCCCATGTCTGACCGGTAAAGAGGCAGTCGCCAGTTCTCATAACGTGATTTCACTGCTACTTGATCCAGCTCCCGGGGTCATGCGGTTATGGACAAATGTCAGCTACTGCTGCAAAAATGAGCTCCAAGACTTTGTCCCTGCAGGGAACAATCTTTTAAAACGTAATGCTGAAAGGCTGGAAAACTAAAGGCAAATAAAAATTTTTGTGCAAGCCATAACACTCGTACTCTTTTTTTTCATCCGGGTTTCTAAAGGTGAGATCCATGATATTTTAACAAGGGAGGTTGGCACTGCAACATAAGAAGCCACAGGTGTTGTGAGGGCTGGCTGGGGGAGAATAGAAGCACGTTACAAACCGTCATGCTGGGATCCCATTTTACAGCTCTGGTTGAAGATAAAAAGACATATCACACCGAATGGTTATTATCTAATAAAAATACATACAATACTCATTCCTGAATGAAGAACCAGAAAGGTGCAGTAACACTTCAAAGGGTCCTTCACTGCAACTGTGTGTCCCAAGCTTTTGGAAGTTGAAGCAAGGCAACAAACTGTTTTGTCACACAGGGGGGATGAGATCTCCCACTGAGGCATAAGGATCCCTGTGGTGAATATGGGAAAGAAAACATCCTGAGCAGTAATAATGCAGGCTTCATACCCCAGATGCAAGCATCACTTCGATATGTGTGAATCCATCACCTGGCCTGTCATTCTGAACCTTTATAGTACAAAAAGGCATCACTGAAAGAGTCTTTTTGAGCTGCAGGCTTGCACATCTTCTCAGGGGAAGGAGGCAGTGAAAACTAATGTCTGTGCTGAATGGCAAGTTCTTTCAGGTTTTTCCCCTTCCACAAAAAGATTATCTGCTAAAAGTAAGATTAACAATGTATGGAAACATGTGGACTGACCTGAACACATCAGACTGCAGAGGCAGCTGCTGGCAGCTTGGAAACGATAAGCCACAACTCCGGCAGGCACTCAAGGAGGCGAATGTGCCATGCTACACGGCACAGGAATGGCCACAATGTCCTGTCCCCGCTCCTGCCTCCCTGCCAGCCCCTTGCCTAGATGGCCATCCCAGCATCTGCTCCCAGTGCCCAACATCATTTCGCAGATCGCAGCCTCACTTTCTAATGGTCTTTGCCAGCCCACACTGCCTTCCCATGACCCAGCAACCCTTCAGCTCCAGGTCCTTCTCCCAGTGATCCCTCCATCAGTGTGGTCCTAGTTCCTGGTGGGTTGGTGGAGTACATGGACACTCATTCTGGTCCCCAGTGACAGAGATGCTTTGTGAAGAAAAAGCACCTGGAGGGTGACCAGCATGTGCAAGCACTGTTTTTGTTTTTTTTTCATTCCACTCAGCTTTTACCGAGCCTGTATGATGTATAGTGACCACTCCCGGTGCAGGCACAGGTTTTACCTGTTCAATGTAGCTCCAATACTGCACTGACACCATAACTTTTTCAGCTTAATATATCATTTAAATATATCATGTCTTTAATCAGTGTAGGTATAGTGGCAATTGAGGGCCAAAGTGACCTGGGAAGAAGTTCTAAATTTCCCACCAACAAACAGAACGTCCCCTGCCAATATCCTCTAGACCTTTCCCTGCTTCTGTGCTTTTTCTCCCTTCATTTACTCTTCTCCTCTTCCTCTTTTACTCCTGAGAAATTCCCAAGGTCTGGCAGCAAACCTGCTCCTCCTGTAAGCTTGCTCTCAGCAGCTGTGCTTTGCTTTTCCTGCATTTCTTCACCAGGGAAACTCGTCCTGTTTGGGTAAAAACAAAGGACTGAGGTTGACATTATTGACACATGAAGTGTTTTAAATGAACAACCTCAAGTGTTTGCGGGACATGGCCCTGAGTTCAAGAGCAAGAGCTCTATTTTGAGAGATCTTTTCAAACACCTTGAAACCCTCTCTTGACAATGAGAAGGTTAAGACCCAACCCTAAAACACCTTTCTGTAGAGGTAACACAACCTGAGGGTTGTTTGTATTACCTTGAGACCAGAGCTTTGTTCTCAACCCTCTTCACTCTGGTGATTAAGGTCATTTTCACCTGGGTCATGGGCCACATCTCAAAGAAAAAGAGCAGAGAGAAAGTGTTTGGTCTCTACTTCCTATCCCAGGCTGCCGTGTCCTGACACCTCATTTTCCCAAGTCACTTGTTTTCTTCTAATTTGAGTGTTTTAGCACCCTTCCCTCTTAGGAAGTCTTTTCTGGCTGTTTTTTGGGTTTGGTTTTTTTAAGCTTCTCTCTGATACACTGCATTTGGGGAAAACTGTAAAATTAAGCCTGTTGTGGAGGAGCTTGTGCTGCAAAGGTATGGTCCTGCCCGGGTATTTTAACTCCTTCTTGCCTACCAAATCTGTAATGGTTCAGAGGCGGAAACCTGCTTAATAGCTGCTCATAGCTCCCATCTCGCTGCTCTTTGGGGGCAGGTTTTTTAATGGAAGAACCCTGCAAATAACAAAACCCTGGGGAGACAGCTATTTACCGAAAGAGAATGAGTCACTGTGTTTACTCTGCAGACTTCGATGTGAAAGACAAGAAGCCACAAAAGGTCACAGAGGAGTTGTCTCCGTGCCACTTATTTTGTCTGTTCCTCCGACAAAGGCAAAGCCATCTGCGATACAAGCAATGAAGCAGTGATGACCAAAAGATTTCAAAAGGACACATGAAGAGTGCCAAACGCTCTTGATAATAAAGGGAGTGAACAAGAGGAGTCATACAGCTCTTTGTGTAACCTTTACTCCGGCGTTAAGTGCGGCAGTTTATAGTAATTATGGAAAAGCCACTGATTGTATTATAAATGTAATGACATTAGCAGGACTGTCACTGTGTTTGTAGCAACAGTTGTGAAATTAATTTTTTTCTTCATTAAGGAGATCCTTATTTGCATGATTAAAATGTCAGCCCAGATAAATGCATGTGCCGGAGAATGAATCACTGAGCAAAAATGCCACCTGCCAAGCCCGGAGAATAGGACAAATAAACAAGCAGCAAGGAGCAGCTCAAAACTTGATCCAGCTCCCAGTGGGAACCGTTCCATCATCCAGGGGAGCTGCAACAGGCTCCAAGCAAGTGCCAAGGCAAGGAGGCTCCGCTGAGCAACAGCCCAAATGCTTGAGATTTTTGCTTTGGCCACACTCAAACATTTTGGAAGGGAAAACTACAGCCTAATAAAAACAGAGGGCCTTCGTTGTTCTTTAGAGGGTACAAAAACCTGTCCCTGTGAAAGAGGGCAAAATCTATGCAATCCACACTTACTCCTCTGCTACTGTATGGGAAATCAAAAGTCCAGCCATGACCCCTCTAACACAGCTGAAGTCCATCAATTCTGCCCACTACAAGAAATCAACAATATTTCCTATTTATTTTCAAGCTCCACTCAAATACTTGCTGAAGCAGACAAATCCACACCAAAAATGTGTCCTTGTATGAAATTCCAGGCTCAGAGGCTGACTTAGAGCTGTCCCCAAAAGTACTGGATCCCAAATGACAAAATTGAGAATACCAGAGTGAAGAGCACTAAGCTGTTTTCCTTTTTGCCCAAAGTCGAGAAGGGAAGCTGAAAAGATAATATCATGTCAAGGAGATGGCAGATTTTATCTGTTTTAAATAGGACTTGATCCTGCAAGAGTATCTTCACTTATAATTAAAGCAAAGAGAGGAAAAAAAAGGACAGGAAAAAATACTATTTTAAACTGAGTTACTCCTTTTAAAGTGCATAGAAACTCTTATCTGTTTTTCATGGGAAATTTCATCATTTGGACTTTTTTCCATTTTAGAAAATTCAATGAAGCAAATACTTTTGAAATTTTCTTCAGACTCCAAGGAAATATGCTTGTTATTCAAAAGGATGGATTTTTGACACGATGAAAAATTCTAATTTTATTTTCTATTTTGCTGTATATCGCTTGAAAATGTTAAAAGCTGAATTGAAAAGTCATCTAGGAAAACAAAACACTTCACCCTGAAAAGGTAAAACCAAAAGATTTCAGACGTGGTGCAAGGCTATGTCCTTGAGGAGCCATGGAGACAGTCCAAAACAAAAGTTTCTTAAACCAGTGTGTTTTGATGAAATTCTATTTTATATATTATATTCTATACAATAATTAGTACTTACTAGAAAATGACTCGTCAGACAATTTTTGGCCAGCTCAGGATGAGCTGCTAGTTTATCCCAGTTGGGCTGAAGAGGTACACACGTGCTAGAGAGCTGCATTAGCCACCCCCGCCTCCTCATTTTCCTGAGCAGATCAACGCTGCTGGCATAAAATCTTTCTTCTAACCTTCATCGGAGCAGAATATTCTCATCAATACTCGTCTATATTGTGTTTGCCTTAAAAGAGAATATGCTCCAAAGGTATTTTAGCACAGAGAGTTGCTTTTCCTTCACTCCAGTAAATAAAATCTTTGTATGTTAGAAAAATGCTAAGATTATTTCTAATATAGCTATGCTTGGTCTAGTATGAACCATGCCAGACAAGTCACCTGAATCAGATATTTCTTAAGATTTCAAAAATAAACTGTCTATTTTTGTAAAAGTTAGGAAAGAATTGGCAATTTCAATCCTTGAATGCTAATTTGCATGTACCAATTTGGTTATAAAAGGTACACTCCAGACCATCATCACAAAGCACTGCTGGTGGGATAGAACAAAAATAAGTCAGAAGGCTATAACCAGGGGACACAGACCACAGTAAATAGCTTAGATCTTCCAGCAGGTGTATTAGGGCAGTTATGGCCAGTGCACTAAAGGTCTTGGTCACTGAACTGAGAGTGAAACCCCTTTTTCAAAGAGGATTGTTTGTAGCTCTTGCCCTGGTGGACATGGAGGTCCTTTCTCTTGGCTCCTCTTGACCAAGGGGGCCAGTGGCTGTGTCTCTCTGCTCTGTGAAAGCCCAGCTGCCACAAAGCTGTACCTAAACCTTCAGGGAGGGTGATCTATAGGGAGAAAATGCAGAAGACACAGCAGAACTGCTGAAAATGGCTCAGCAGCACCGTGAAAGCATGCCAGGGTGCAGCACCGTTCTGCACTGCACAAAGCCCAGGCTGTAGGAGCAGCATGCTGCAGGGACCAAGAAGACCAAATAGCAGACAGGGAGGACACTCTACATGCAGATTGTCACAGGGATGACAAGCAATAGCTAGACTGAGAGGCATCAAGCATTTTGCCAGTCACGTAGCTCGGTCTTGCAGGCAACAAGATGATTCAGGATCAGAACCAAGATAACATTTCTTCATTTCTGAGATAATGGAGAGACTCCTGTTGGCCTCAGTAGACTTTTATGAACCTCAGCCTGCAGAAAGAGTGAACAGAAAACACAATGTGGCCCTAAAACCAAGATTAACATGGCTTTATCCAAGGCCTTTATCCTGCATGACTTCTGCTGTCATCCTTGATGGGACCTTGTGCTTAGGCAGGTGTAGCTGAGACAAAGCAAGGTAGGAAAGTGCATGGAAAAGAGGAAAACAGTGATTCTTGTCACCAGACCTTTGTAGTTTCATACTGAACTGCATATCTGTGCAACTGATTATGTACCCTGAAGCCCTGCTCCCCTGTCATCCAGATTGGGATCCAAGATGTGGTGTAGCAGAGCTCCCAGTCACTGCACTGAGAGCCTCTTCCACAGGTTCTAGGGCACAGAGTTGGCATGCAGCTGGCATGAGAAGGTAGAGGCGATGGGATAGAGGGTGCATGTCCAGGTCTCATCTCCTGATGGAGTTAGCACATCACCAAGGAGCTGTTGAAAGCCTCTTTGGCTCAAGCATTTGATACAGAGAAAATCCCTGCCTCACACAAGGGCAAGGTAGAAATGTTGTTGCTCTGGTTCAGTTCATTACAGATAGGCAATGTACTGCCTGCAGAGTCAAATGGCCTTGTCCAGAAGCCTTCAGAGGGTTTTGCTGTCTCTTCTGTCATCTCCTGCAATACCACAGCTTTGCACTCTGAAGTCCTACTGGGTTCATATCTCAGGCTCTGCTCCTTCCTCTGCTGCAAGCCCTGCTGCCACTGCTGAACAAACTGCTGCTGCAGCTGGGCTCTCGCTGTGTGATACAGAGAAGTTTCTTCCTCTGCAGGAACTGAAAACAGCTTCAGATATGGGCTTCACAGCATTGGACTTGGGACTACTCAATATCAGCACAGGGCCTCTGGAAGAGTCTACCCTTGACCTACCAAAGTGAGTTTCTCTCAGCAATATCAGATTGCAAAACTCACCATGGAGCACGAGAGGAAAAGTTCCCAAGTCTGATGAGGGCCTACTGACAATACGAGCTCCCTTCCCTCAGTCTTTCCCAGCAGAATTTGATTCCTGGCCTCAGATCTTGACTCTGGTGTGCCCTGCCAACGATAACATCTGAATCTTCTGACGAATGCCCTGTGGCTTCACTTGGCATCCCCGATCAGGGGCCTGCCTGCTGGAGACAGACATGAGCTCATCCTCCTCTTCCACGTTCGCAGTAAGTTTCTGATAGCCACAGATAGGCCGGTTTATGATCTCCCTCCAAGGCAACTCTCACCGACATCCAGGTAACTGCTCTGCACTGGCAAAGGTCCCCAGCCCAGACCTGAGTCTACAGATCCTGGATGTACCTTTAACCACCACCAGTTACTATTGCTGTGAATGTTATTTTCAACGGAGTGTTTCAGTATGTGAGTTTTGATACTATCTTCTACTGCTGTCATACAAAGAGGTAGTAAAACCAACAAATCCTTATTACTTATTGGTTTTCAGCTAGGTTCAAATCAATTTGTATTACAGTGCGCTGGACATACATTTAATTCTTGCATCCTTTGTGACACCAGGGAGATGGAGAGGTTTTTTTTAATTATTATTGTGGCATTTATGATGAAAATTTTGTGGCAACTGTGCAAAGAAAAGAAGAATGATAGAGTGATGCACAGCAAGTTAGATTATGCAAAAGAAAGTAACAATACAGAATAAAAAACAACCGGTTGAACTGCAAAACATAAGATATTATGCAGGAGAAAGGCATGATTAAAACACTCTTAATTTGCAAGTTATTGCCACTGCCAGCCCTGGGTTTCTGGGGGGATGGGCCCAAGCTGTGAGATTATCTGCAAAACCCCAGTGAAGTTAGTAAGAATTCATAAAGCAGTAGCAGCACCTCTCCCAGGTGTTTCTCTACCTGGGCTCCCTGGGAAGCCCCCATTTTATCTGCTCCCCTGTTTCTGAGTTCCCAGTAAATCCCTTTTCTACATTTTAAACTGTGAACTTTGCAATCACAGACTTCTTCCTCCACTGTTGCCACAACACAAGGCACATAAGCATGTTTTCTAAAACTAGTTGTGTTAGAGGAAAAAAAAACCTGTAATAACATAAAAGCTTTCCTTGACCTTGTTGCATAGTTGGATCAACATCTAATTGCTAAATGCTGTGCATTTCCCTAAAGACAAAACAAATACAAAGAAAAGCCACTGGATTGTGAAGGTTGCCAAAGCTATCTACCATCTGCAGAAATTCAGCTGGGCCTCCAGCAGATAACAATGGCAGGCAACACTGATTTTCCTCCTTTTCTCTCCTCTTAATACATTTGAATATCTTCTCCTCTTAGAACCTGGGTCCCCTTTAGTCTGACTCAGGCAATGTTTTCCTGGGACCTTGCTATTGTGAAATGCTGGAACTAATCTTTTCCATGTATTTGTGGTAGAAGTCAACATCGTCTTGAAATTGCAGAGCAGAATAATTGCCTCTGGTCCCAGAAATGATCCTCCTACTACATCAGCTAGAAAAGTGCTTGCGAGGCTTGCACTGCAAGCACATGGAGTTGTAGAGGTCATGCATAGTCTGTCTGCCTATTTTTTTGTAAGATCTCTTGATTTTGGATTCTAAATGCATTGATCTCAAAAAGCAATGCAAGGCCATCTGTTGCCTAGTCCATGCGTGAGGATTGCAAGGTACGGGAGGAAGGAGTTCTCTACAGGAATGACTTCTTGCTTTTGCATTTTAAGAACAAGTTGGGAGCACTTTCTGTGTCTCATGTAGGGATCAATTTCGACAGTTCTGCTCTGGAAATAAATGTCACAGTAAAAATCATGTCCACCCGCTCAGGGACTGCTGTGGGATTCAGCTCAGTGCTCTGCTGTCTGCCTCTCTCTGCTAGAGCTGTCTCCTCTTTCCCCCTTTTTTTTTTCACTATGAATTTCAGGGGTTTTAGACAGCTTAGAACTTTCTACTTAGGTGCAAATAAAAAACATTGACAAAAGATTACACTGGCCCTTAAGCTCCCAGACTGCTGCCTTCTCTATAACTAAATGAATGGCCTCATCTCATCCACACAGACATTTATGATGCTCATTTAGCTGGTTGCAGCACCCAGCATCCCTTGTTGTGGAGCAGAGCTCACTGATGTTCTCCATATAAAACCAGGGGTAGCTGCTTTCAAACTGACTTGCTTTTATTTTTTTTAATTTATGCCTCTAATTTGCTACCTAAATGGAAGCCTCTCCCATGAGTATTTCTTGTCTATTGTCAAAGGTCAATATTTGGGGGCAATTGTTTCCAAACCAAGTGGCTAAAGTTGAGTTGATATTGTTATAGGAGTTTGTATTATGCAGACCTGATTCCCCCTGTGTCTTCCACTGGACTGTGGCAGATGATGGTAATGGAGAATATAGTGCTGTACTATATCCTGAAATTTTAGTTTCCTGTTTTGGAAACTCACGTCTCGTGTTCCCTCTTGGTGAACGTCCATGCTCTGGGGAACTGCTCCCTTGCCCATGTGCTAATGAGTCCTTCCTATCATCAGACCCAGGAATCATTACTGTCTAATCATAACTGGTTACAAAGCAATTAACAGGGAAAAAGCTCTTCAGAAGAATGCTGATGGTGTTCAGGAGCAGGTCCTGCTTTCCAGCTGCCACCTGACATGAGACTTATAAGTAAAAATACCCAAAGCCTGCCCTGTCCCCTAGCCTGGGCAAGGCAGGGGAACTCACCTTGGCCCTGACACACACCCAATGGCCAACAAACAACCCAGGCTGGCTCATCATGTTAACTAACCAAGCACTGGGCAGAACTGCCCATGCTCATCCCATTACTTCCCTGTCTCTATTTCCCTTATGCAGAAACATATAACCAAATTTAGGTTGTTTTCTCCTTTTGAAGGAACTACTGCTGGAGAGCCGTGATGAGACCTTCACGTCCTTCATGCTGCAAGCACATCTATGTGGGACCCACCTAGCAAAGGGCAGTCAGCAAGAGCAGGGGCACTCACTCCAGATTCCCGTAAATCAAAGGAGCTCAGTAATACAGTGAAGGGATGAAACAGCACAACTCAGCTTCCTCCAAAGTAACACCTACATTTGGACAGCTGTGCTCAAAAGGGAGCCCAAGGTGAGTGGCTCAGAGCTAGGTCTCTATTGCAGACAGCAAATGTTAGCTGAAATTTTATCCTCACTATCAAGTTTCAAAGTTATTTGGAGGATAATGGCAGAACTGAGTTTTTAATTATTTTCTGTTTTCTTGTATTCCTGACTGAGACCATGTTTTGGTAGTGAAGAAAATCAATAAACAGGTTGGCTAAACTCTGTATCCTAGAGACAAATGGAAGAGTGCTGCCCGTGAGGCCTCACTGTGTTATCTGGTACTTTATAACTGTCATGCATTTATTCTGACAAAAATATCCCTCAAATAAGGGTGTTCATTTACATGCATTTGATTGGTAAGGCACAAAACCTACCAGAACAATTATTCAGCTTAGGGTCCCAGTCCGCTGCTCATCTGCACCAGCATCACTGGGAGCAGACTCTGGTTCAGTTCAGACCAGAGGCAGTGCTCAGGTCTTCTCTGGGCAGAAATCAGCAGATGGGGGTTAAGTACACTCAGGGGAACAGGATTTCAAGTGACTTGCTCTAGGTCAGGAAAAAAAAAAGAAGAAAACTGGGACTAAAACCTGGACTAGCTCCATTCTGTACATACACCTCCACCAAGCAACCATCTTTCTTCTGCCTCGACCAGGGTGAATGCATAAAACCAGTGTTGGATTCAAGCTATCCTGTGGTTCAAGCAAGTTTTACACATTTAGCTGGAAACCATCTCTATCTGAGCCCCTGGGAGCACTCGCCAGGAAACCACACGTGCCTCTATACAAGGAACATGGTTTTAATACGTACAGGACACATGGCATGATTCATCCTTGCTCACTGACCTTCATAGTCACTTGCACCAGAGCAGGATGGAAAAAAAGCACTTCTGGTCCTAATTTGGAAGCACCATGCCACCTCCTTGCCCAGCTCTAACCAACGCTGCATGCCACAGGGCACAGCAAGGCCAGATGCATGCAGATGTCCAGATGCACTGTCCTTCCCCACATCTGTTGGTCTAAATTGCAGTAGAATTTTCCTGAGTTTGAAGTCAAAACACCAATGCTTTAAAGAAAAAAGCGAAGGAGGAGATTAGAGCCATAAAATAATGCATCACAGCAAAAGAATGATTAGAAGAGGGCCCTGTGCTAGAAGAGCAGTGCTGGAGAGCAGGACTGAAAACCATTAGCAGAGCTTTGTGAGGACACTGGCACAAGCAGCCATGTCACAAATGATACCGTCAAGGCTATCAGTCCCTCTGTTTAACAAAGGTTAAATTGCTCCCATAGGCTATATCCACATGGAGGATTTTCTGAAATCTCTCTAGCCTTGCTGAAGTGAATCTCCACCAGCACCAGCAATACTAGCACTTTGTTACTAATTCTGCTTGAGCAAAGTTATATGAAAATATGGTAAAAATGCCAGTCATGGGTACATTCATGCTGCCATGAGGCTACAATGATCAGAGGAACCAAGGCTTATAAGAAGACATAATGTCTTTTATTAAACCAATACTTTTTATTAGCTACTCCTGGAAACACCAGGCAGGGATAAAAGCTGTAGGAGACAAAACACTGGCAATGAAACCTATGAGACTAATGAATCCAAGCTGCATATAAACAGGCAGAAGGGAAAAGCATCACTAAGCAGCTGAGTAGAAATAAAAACACTTTGGAAAGAGGTATGAGAAGGTAATAACTTTGTTGAAGAAAGCAGTCACTATGCCAAACAGAAGTAGTGCAGGGTGACATTATGGATGGAGAAGCTACTCCTGCAAGATACTGAATATCCCTCAAGCCCTGCCCTAATGAGTTAAGCCTGGCATCTCACAGTCAGCTCCTGAGAAACGAGTGGAAGGCTTCCTGATTTATTGATAGGCTGGAAGACAGGGCACAGAGCCAACTGATTGAAAGCAGACAGTCCTGCAGCAGCTGCCAAGATGCTAAATCACAGCTGGAATCCTAACTGGGTGCATACGTGGAGAGGAGATTTATCACTGCCAATAGCTGGCAGCTTTGTTTATCGATCCAGTCATCCAGGAGTATTAGATGCCACCACATTGTGCAAGTATGATACTGATAGAGCAACATGTCGCTGTTGTGCTGCTGTTTCAGGGGTGAGGCAGCTCTACAAAACACCCCATCACGCTCCACACGTAGCACAGCAGCGGTTCCTAGCAGCAGCTGCGGTGGTGTGAGAGCTTCATGGTTGACACGTTGCTCTCATTGAAAGCTGCAAGAGTGACAGATTGGTAGCTAAAGGTTTTCTGGCCATCAGGTTATCTGTAAGGTGATAGCTTAACTTACTCTCTGCCTTTTTAGATGATTGCTGCTGGCTTTGTTTTTAATATATGTGCTAAAGAAAAAACACCCCACTCAGTCTTCAACGATTCCCCAAACTGAAAACGTGCTCTCTAAAATCCTTGCTCTGAATTCTTGCTTTTAATATGCCTTAGAATGACTAAACAGTTGTAGTTTTATTAGAGAATAAGTGAAATTCAAGTAATTAATGGCTTCTTCACAATATTGAATGTATTCTCCTGAAGCATGGCACAGGGCTCTGCGAATGACTATGCTGCAGTACAAGTAATTGCTACACTAAAATGATAATTAAATGGGGTTGCTCTACCAAACATCTCACCAAGTAATTTGAGGTTGGAGCACATAATCTAACTGGGATCTCAACCCCTTCTCTCTACAACTGAGATCCTCTTTCTAACATATTTTTCACCTAGCTTGAACAGAGGCAGAGACCGCACCTCCCTGCCTCTCTGTGCAAGTCCTGCTGCCATGGGTCCTGAAATGGGATCCCTTTCACCCCTACGTGATGCCAAGAGGAGGAGATTTAGTGGGATTTTGATGAAAATTACACATTTCCTTTCAAAACACCCACTTCCTCTGTGATTTTCACTTCTCATCAACTTTTGCATAACTTGCTTTTTCTAAAGCTGGCAAGGGAGCTTGCCCTGCAGATTAACTCTACGCACTCCCTAACCAAATGGAGAAGCTAAAGGTTTATGATTTAACATCCATCCAAATTCAAGGGCACTCATGTTGTTTTGACAGCTGAACTTCAATGAATTCTAAAAGATTACCTAGGGTACTTCTTCTAAGGGCTTTCTATACTCTTAAAAGTAGATTGCAAGAAATAAATCAATCTTAGAGTAAACAAATCAACAACAAATAATTGAAACTATACCAGTTCTCAATCTGCATATGCAGACACCAGCAACTTCTGCCTGCATCCATGTGTCTGAAAGAAGCTGTGTCACTGACTTCAGGGTTTTGCACTTTCAAATGTCTGTGATAAATGGAGTCAGGGTGCCAACAAAAACAACTGTGCAAGAAACTATGGTTGACTTCACAATGTATCGGGAATATGGGCATGTCTTCAGTCTTCTGATTGGTTTAAAAAAGCTTAAGCAGCTCAGACAACAATTATATCTGTGCTGGAAACTTGAGACTGATCCCAACAAAAATCTGCTGCACCAATAACTTTTTTGAGAGTTCTCAAGCATTTTCTTAGTTTTTCATTAGCTTCTGTGAAAGGTCACGTCTTACAGCTTGGAACTGAGAGCTGAGAGTAAAGACACTCGAGGTCTACTCCCAGTTGTGGAAGCAAGGGGACAGGTGGCTCTGGGCCACTGGCTGCAGCCCCTCTGCACAACTTCCAGAACTGCAAAATGGGTAAAATAACGCTTTCTGCTCAGGGATGATGAGACACCTAATTAGATGTTTGCAAGAAGCCCACTGCCCCTCCGATGAATTGTGCAAGAGAAATGAATAGTAGTATCATATGGGTAATGAGCTCTCACTAGACAGGGACTTCTTTGTTCAAAGAGATGAGCTTTTTCAGCAGCAGCCAGGTTCCACCAGAAGTTTATTAGCAAAAAGTGAGTGTTGCTCATCTCTGTGTAACTGAGAATACATTGCTTTATATTAGGAGGATTTATCTGCAATGTATTGCATTCCTCAGAGTTTTTACCTTTAGGGAAAGCCTTAGGAATAACTCCTTAATGCCTAGTTTTGTTATGAAAATGAACTTTAGCTATCTTATGAATTGTTTATCTTAAGGCTGCACAATCACTTTGATTATAAAAGTCTAGTGTTATTCAAAAGACTGCAGAATCTCAAGTGAGTAGATGAATATTGAAAAGATATGAGGGACATTCTGCTTTTCTGATTCTGCTCTGCTCATGTGCCCATTTCTCATATGATGAACAAGAGTGTAATTGTATTGCAACCTGTTATTGTGATACAGAAGAAGCAATTACTATACGTATACCAAAAGATCATTAAATATTTCCATCCGTAACCACAAATCATGCCAGAAACTTATTACTATCATATTGTATTTTCATTACATTCCCCACAAGAAACTTAGTTAACAATTAATTTGAGCAACAGCACAAAGAAATTGAAGCAGAAGATAATTTTTCAGCCATCCTTACAAGTACAAATGAAAAACAGGGTGACAAAAAGTAACTGAAACTGTAAGTTGTTAGCTAGTAGAATAACGTATGCAGACTTAAGCAACTATAGGGTTTGCAGCCACATGAGTGAAAGGTAGAGCTGTGTCAGTGCAGCAATGACTCCCTGAATGCTGAGGAGATGAAGCAATCAGCCCAACCCTCTGTTTTTCACCACTGAGAAAAAAAAAAAAAGAAACCCTGGCACCCCTTCTCCCACCTGCACATTGCCACCTGCACCTACAGTTCAAGGCAAAATCTCCAACAGCTCCAGCACCTCAGATTAGAGCCCTGTGTGCTCACAGTCCAGGACAGGAGGCAGCTGCCCTTGGAACACTTATGTGTGGTAGCAAATGGTTCAGAGTCACTCAGAGACACTCACTGCTCTGTTCTCCTCACTTAAAGTGTATTTTCCCCTTTTTTTTGGTGCCTTCACCAATAATGGTAGGAAATACCAACAGGTTTTCTGTTGCTGTATCATGTTTCCATGTATAAGCTAACAAGAGGCTACATGCAGCATCCTTCATCACAAGAAGTGTAAATGGCACAAACAATGCTCAACTATTACATTTATGAATTATGTATAAACTTTGTATTGCCACAGCTCCACGGTATCCACCAAACCAGCAGTATTAGTCTTGCACCTTTCCTGCACCACCTTGCAACACCACACCACACTGAACTGGTCTGTTTCCAGCTCTGATCACTGCCTGCACAACTTTGGTGTGTCTGTGGAGAGGAGGAAGGCTGGAAAGCAGCCACGCTCAGACCCAACTCATTTCCCAATTGGCAGAGCTTCTCTGTCTCCTCAGCAAAGTGCTAGTTCAGAGCAAAGCGTCTGTGGGGCCAGAGGCTGCACCAAGTGGGAGTGGGACTGGGAAGGAGCCCTCAACCCCAAGGTGTGTAGTGGAGGCAGAGGCTTTCCCAAGAGGAGAGAGCAATGCCAGAGGAGAAGCCCCTAAGCCCCTGAGCCCCAGGAGGGGAGCAGAATCACAAGCAGACCCGTAACAACGTCCTGCGCTGCAGCACTCAAAAGGGAGCAAAGTCTTCCAGGCACAGGTCCCAGCCTGTCAGTGAGATCTGCTGTGGCTCAGAGGAGAGGCAGAGAGAAGGAGAGGCACTCAAGACTTTTAAAAGAAAAGCTGTTACAGTTATCAGTGGACATTATTATTTCTCGCACCTTGTGACAATGCAATTAACAGGTATGGTGCAAGACATGTCTCTGCCACTGTTATAGTGCAGAATAGGAAAATGATTAATTCTTTCTCCTCTGAAATGTTAAGTAAGAGAAGCAGAGCAGCTTTGTAACTGCTCACAGCCAGATTACTTGTTAAGGATTACTTAACAAGGAACTCCAGGCAGTTATGAAACAGGTATAAAGCAATGTTCCTGGGCTCCTGAGGTCCACATGCATAATCAAAGATAAGTCAGAACTACTACAGCACCAGAGCCATCAAGTTAACTCCGCTTGCGACTGAAGACAGAAATCGCAACAAAGCGCTTCCCTTTCCACTGTTTATTTCCAGCTGGTTTGCAGTTAGTCATAACTGTAAAGCACGTGGCTTTGATGGGCTCTTTCAAGCTATGTCATCTCTCCAGCAAAAAGACTAACGGCAGGCCAGTTTTGAACTAGCATTTTAGCAGAGTTTAGCAGTGATCTTACTTGGTTTTTGTCTGTATGTAACTAAATTGAGCATCTGCAGAGTGATTGCAGTCCTCTAGACACATAACGTGCATGCCAAACAGAGAGAAAGCTTGTCTGGATTGCTTTTCTAGTCTTCTTCTGGAAGGAATCACCAGCTGGAAGGAGAGGCAAGTCAGCTTGATGTTACTGTGATGGTAAAAGCTGCCACATCAATGTGGGTAAGATTTATCATTGGCTAGTCAGTGGAACATCTTTCTTGGTGAGTTTTATAACTTGGACGTGAAAAGTTCTGGATCCAGCTCCTATTTTCATACCTTCATTTACTGGAAAGTGTTCCAAAAGAGAGAGCATTTCCTCATAAAAGAGATGCTTCAGTCTCCTAATTATCTTCATAGCCCTTTGCTGGACTCTCTCCAGTAGTTCCTTGTCTTTCTTGAACTGGGGAGCCCAGAACTGGATGCAGTATTTCAGATGTGGCCTCACCAGGGCTGTCTGGGACACCCACTAATATGATGCAACTGCTTGTGGTTCCCAGAGAAGATGGGCAACATGCTAAGTGCAGAAGACAGACATTCTAGATCAAATCAAAGGTATAGCTAGCCCAGTATCTGACAGTAGCCAGTGGGTTAAGACCAGCATAGGCTTGCATGGCTTGCCCTCTAGAATATTTTCCCAGCTGCTAGCAATGTCTGGTTTAGGAACTTTATGAACAGAAATGTTATCTTCATATTTAGTATAGTTATTTTACATATAATTCTTCTAGTTATTTGTTTTATCCTTTTCTCAGTCCTTGGAAACAACACACATGTAGGTTGCAGACTTCAGATTCTGTGGTAGAAAATTAAAACAAGTAATTTTATTATGTTTATGTAAGTGGAGTCTTATCATCTTAGAGCCAGTAAGATGATGAGGGGACTGGAGCATCTCCCATATGAGGAAAGGCTGAGAGAGCTGGGTCTGTTTAGCTTGAAGAAGAAGAGACTGAGGGGGGAATCTCATTAATGCTTATAAATATCTAAAGGCTAGAGGTCAGGAGGATGGGACCAGACTCTTCTCGGTTGTGCCCAGTGACAGGACAAGGGGCAATGGTCACAAACTGGAACACAAGAGGTTCAACTCATAAGGAAAAACTTCTTTACCATGATGGTACCAGATCACTGGACCAGGCTGCCCAGATAGGTTGTTGACTCTTTTTCTCTGGAGACAGTCAAAACCTGCCTGGATGTGTTCCTGTGTGATCTTCTCTGGGTGATCCTGCTCTAGCAGCAGGGGTGGACTAGACAGCCTTCAGAGATCCCTTTCAACCCCTACTGTTCTGTGATTCTGTGATCTGTGGTTATTTCACGCCTAATGAAAAGAACAAGACTATGCTTAATTATATCCAGTTTTCCAAAAAACATTTATGTTCTTCAGGTTTGGATATTGGTGATTCAGTAGACAGCTTTTTTTCCGTGTGAGTCATTAAAAACATTGCCTCAGCATGTGGATATTGCTGGAGGCATCAGCCTTAATATTGAATGAAAACACAAACTTCTCAGCCCTTTGAGACTTTAAGAAATAACTACTCCAGCTTGAGTGTAGCTAGTTCTGCTTTCCTCAACTTGCATGGCTGAAATGATCTCATTGACAGTCACTTAAATGCTCATTTTTTTGTCCTCAGCTGCCACATATACTTGCTGTAGTTGATGATGGCCCTGTTCCACCCAAGAGGAAGCCCTACGAAAGGAAGCTGTACAAAGCTGTACTTGAAGCCAAATTACTGTGTTCATTAAGACCTCACCCCACACTCAACCGTATTACTTTGGTGCTGGCACTAATTACTGAATGGATTGAACAAGCTAAGCACTCTAGCAACCTGTTATTAAGATTACCTGAAAACACAGATGAGTCTAGCTATTACAGGTCTGACCAACTTCGTTTCAGAAAAACAAAAATTCTAAATGAGAGCAACTCCTCCCCTTCCATCCCAACTCACCTGACCTCTGCTGATCTGTCACACCCTTAAAACTTTCAGCTGAGTTAAGACGAAACTACAGAGGAAACCATGAGTTAGATGTGATTCAGTACCAGGTTAATAAAGTACAAAAGGAGAGTGTCCTTGTTCCCTCACTTGTGTACTCGGCATAGCAACTCCTCTCTTCCATCACTACAATGGCTATGCTTGCTTGTCAGCCTTGGAGTTGGGTCTGTTAATAGAAAAAACACCTGTATGAGCCTGTCCTACATGCTGCTGGTGAATGGTTGGTATAGGAGCTTCTGCAGAGTTGGCGGGAAATAAGTTTGCTTAGCCTGGACTTGCTGTGTCATTGACCGCGAGTGCTATCACTGCAGTGGTGTCAGCACACCAGCCCAGCAAGGACCAATAAAACCCTTCTGCTGTCGCAAGCGTTTGCTTCTCGCAAAAAGAGGACATCCAGGAATGCAGATTGCCAGAAGCACACACGGACAAATAAACAACTTTTCGATCTGCGTGGCAGAATGGGGAAATATCCAAAGAAACAGGACGAGGAATTCAGTGGTAGAAATGATCCTGCTAACACAGGATTCAAATTGCCACACTGAGGTCAATGTAAATGTGGCCAACAAGTTCAATGTGTACAGGATCAAATTCCTGGGACTTAGTTCTGCAAGGCATCAAGCACTCCCGATTGGCACTGAGAGCACTGGCTTTCCTGTAGAAGCTCTCAAGTTCTGAAGAGTTTGAAATTAAAAAAAAAACAAAACCTACTAGTGCAGACACTTCCTGAAAATGAAAAAGATGCAAAGATATGGATGCAACACATGAGTTAATTACTTCTCAGCTGCTTCAAACAGAAACATAAATTACTGGTTTGACCGATTACAACATTGCAAAAGTACAATTACAGGCGAGATAGTACCTCTGTTCACAATCTCTTTGGAATGATAAAAGATAAAGATAAGGTAAATATAAATCTATTTTTTCTAATCTATATCCTTTTTATTGATAACATTTTAATATTAAACACCTAAAAAATTAAAACTGAACCGATGACCTGCATTAAGGCCTAAACTCACCACACTCTATTAATTTAAAGTAAAGACAAATTGTGGTTAAGCAGTCCATGTTTGCTGCTGAAGGCGAACAGGAAAACCGTTTTGCTGGGGTCACCAGCAAGGAAACATGGAACTGGAGCTTGTTATAGTCATGACCATTTTTTGGTAACAGCCTTGCCTACAAGCACAAAGTATTCTGCCTATTCCAATTTAGCACTAACTAAATTGAACTAACTAATAACTAACTAGTTTATTTAAAGTTGGAAATCTCTCCTGTGCTGGTAGTTTAAGGACCAAAGC
The DNA here is from genome assembly GCF_000695765.1 of Mesitornis unicolor. Lineage (NCBI taxonomy): Eukaryota > Metazoa > Chordata > Aves > Mesitornithiformes > Mesitornithidae > Mesitornis > Mesitornis unicolor. The sequence continues at coordinate 13,411 of NW_010163503.1, read as the reverse complement.
GTGTTTCCTCAGCTTCATACAGCTGAGGGGTTGCCACCATAGGTCCCAGAGCACAAATAAACCCAGCTTGATTCAAGGTAAGGGTGCAAAGAAGTGTTACAGCTCTGCCTCACTCTCTCCAGTGCTCCTTTAGGAGCCTGATGATGACAACACCTGATTCTGCACACCACTGTTGGAGCCTGTAGAAGCTATTGGAGAGGCCTTCACATAGCCGTGACACAGATAATCTGCTGCTGAACTGGAGAGAGCCATGGATTTGACAGGTGTTCTGCTTGAATCAATACAGTCGACTGGTCCAAAGTCAACTTTCCACATAGTAAATAAACTGAGGTCAGTGCATCCCCAGCCTGGTTAATCCGCAAGCCAGACAAGCCATGCGTAGATAACAGAGAATTGATTTCCACATTGAAATGGTGGACAAATGACTACAGACCATCCATTCAGTTTACGATCTCTGAGGAAGAATAAATGTTTTAATGAGTATCAGTGATAACCAAGTTTTCTTTCATTAAAAAAATCAAAACAAAACAAAAAGATCCAAAATAAAAGATAATTAAGTGGCTTATTTAAGGCATGGCTTCTTGTTTGCTGATTCAAAAAGCAAAGCAATGCTACTAAGACAGATAAAGAAGCCTGAGCTGTCTCTTGGAACAGCGTATTCAGCATAACTTGACACAGATTATGGAGTGAGCAGAAGAAAGTGAATTTAAGCCAGTTTTGGATCCTCCCTTTTTCAGTCTTCTCAGGAGACGAAATAATGTCTGCTGGCATTATCAGATGAACTGAATGAGGAAAGGAAATAAGAAATCAGTTTGAAACAGCTATGGCTTAGTCAGTTTTGGAAAAAAAAAAAGATAAAAAATTGTGATTACCAGCAGATGAGGTCGCTAACAACACTGATACAGTAGCTAATCCAGCCATAGATATTAGGGTTTGCTATATTTTATCTTGTTCTTTAGTTGTGTGTTGATCCCTACTCTATGGGACTGTGGGCCTAGGAAGGAGAGAAGTTTTATGTGCCTTAATTTACAATAAAGAACCAAATTTTGCTTTTTGTCTGCTTGACCAGTTGAGTCAGTGGATCTGTTATTAATAGCTGTCCAAAGGAAAATAAAGCTTTGTTTGCCTTCTTGATGTACTATGCAATTAACTGTAAAGGAAACTGCAAGAAAGAACTCAAACAGGATATTAGCTATTGGGAACAAATCTTTGCAACAGACCTGAGCTAAAAATTTCTTCTCTGAGTACAAATTCAAGCTTTCCCAGAAGGTAGGATTGATCAGCTGTGCAGCTGAGAGTCAGTTCACAACAAACTCTTAGAGCATTCATTCAGTTCAGTATCACTCTGGGCAGTAAAAAACCTTTTGCAGCAGTTTTGATAACATTATTACCTCAAGTCGAGGTCCAAATTATTTTTATAATGCTTCATTTAAGGAGAAGATCTTCTCAACAAACTGTTTCTCAAGGGCAAAAGGCCAACCATGCTTTCACTGGTCAAATATTTTCTGTTCTCTTTGCATTTCTGTCAGTCTTTTTTTCACACTGAAGAGCAGCCTTTCAAAAAGACTGAGTAAGGTTGCTTGATGGATAGTACTACATAAAATTATGGTTTTAATTGTTTTTCAGCTGGTTTGTATCTGTTCCTGAAGAATGGTTTCTTGCAAAAGCAATGCCACACTCCAGTGCTTGTTAAGAGTTAAAGACAAGTTTTGTCCCCAAAAGGAGGGTGTTTGCAGAACCCCCTTCTCCCAGTTCCTGTCCTCTCTGTTCTCCTGGGAAATATATTGATGGATATACTTCATCTTTAACAGGAAATAGCAGCAGGCTTTATTTCCATGGACAATCCAGATACGTTATACAGACAGGAACATTAAAGATATGCCAATAATTCTTACCAAGTTTATTATACTGTTATTTCAAACATCACTTGAATTAAGTTACCTATTAGTCTAGACTGAAACATTCATTCCAGATACAGTATTTTTTTTAAAAAAGAGGTAAATTTCCTTTTTCATTCAATAGAATTTTTCATGAACTAATCTTCTGGAACAAACCCAGGTTTTTGCTTTTCCCATTGAAATGGATCAGTAAAGCGGATTTCCTAATACAAAGCAAAATGTTAATGACCTCCCTCAGCAAATTAGGTTGTGGACTTTAAACATGCTTAAAAATTTCAAGTGCAAATTTAACTTTTGCTTGTGGGGAAAGTCATTGGGCAGTTAGGCATTTCTGACTGGTTGCCAATTCAAATAGCAGATAATTATGATGAAACTTCTCTTGTGAATGGGCAAGACCTGACTTCAGCAGATCAAGAAGCATTAAAGGACACATTCCTTCCCCAACCTCATGAAAGCTTCTCTGTTACTTAAATAAGTCTTCGGTAATACCCTAAGACCAGACAACAGGACAACTGCTTGCCCAACTCAGATGAGCATTCACAGTAAAGTCAATGAAATAATACATACGTAGTCCAGGTTAGAAAGCTTTGTCCAAATCTTCAGGCAAAACCAGATTGAAGCATTCAGAAAACACAGTGATGGTGGGATGAAGGTCTGATGGAGAGTGAGAAATGTCCTAGGCAACTCACACACATATCACCACTGTCACACAAGACAGCACCCAAAGAAAAGGCAAGACTTGAAGGAGGAACTAATTTCTATGAGTGGCTGCCAAAAGATGAGGATTAGGTGCTGCTGTACTGTTACTACAGGTTGTTTACACACAAGAAGCAGGAAAAACACTGTAGACAAATAGGATTGGTCATACTAACCTCAAAATCACGAGGAAGACTGTCTGTATATATTTAGTAAGTTAACTAATATTGAGTGGGGGAAGGTAAGTGGTACCATTTTTAGCCTACTTTCTTAATGAAAAAAAATATATTCATCCTTGCTGCCTTGTCTAGGATTCACCTTCCTACTTATCCTATATCTTTAAAGCCACTGAACAACCTTAACCTGATTTTACAACTGGATAAAGGTTACTAAGCAAATAAAGTTCAAGATGTTTTCAGAATGAAGCTAGTAAGAAAAAAAACCAGAATCATATGTGTTTTTTTATAAATTCCAGTTATGTGTGACTGGGAGTAATACTCAACATAAGCTTACAAGAATCTGCAAAGAAGCTTACAAAGACCTCAACAAGAAGAAAAGTTAGTCAGTTTGCCATCAGTTGACAGGCAGGAACCCACAGGAAACTTTTGAGCCCAACCCTTGTGAAGTGGCTCAGTGGTGAACTGAAGTGAGACATGTTTTTCAAGCAGGGAAGGCAAAGCAAGCAGTGGTACGACTGACCTCTCAGGCTCTGACCCTCTGTGGCTGCTTATGGATGAGAAGTGAATGAGATCAGAGAAGGGATACAGCTGAAAACAGCGAGGCAATCTGTGTTACCTGCCTCACATGCCCATTCTATTTCACAGAACGATTACACATAACCATGCAAGAGCAGAGCTAGGGCTGACTACCCAGTCAATGAATGCTTGCTCAGAGACAATCTGAGCTTCAATATACACATTGTAAAGGCAGACAGATATCTGGAACCTGCAGTAAAGGATGAGGAGGAGTGTAGGAGTGGATGGCTACATTGTGGCAATAAAAGGCTTAAAACATATTGGGGAGTTTTACTCAGTCTGAACGATAATTTTCACCACAATGAAACCCAGTGGAACTAATAATAACGATAAGTAAGATAACAACCAGTGTTAGAGCATTGCTGCTTGGTCCTGTGGAGTTGAAACTCTAAATTACTCCTATTGATTTTTAAAGACAAGAATAAATAGCTGAACCTTGAAGAAAATAATGAGAATTTTGAACAAGACAAATAATTGTTAATAGAATAAAACCTTCATGTATTAAAGAGATTTTTGGACCTACAGACAGGCACTTGTTCCTTTAAGGCATATGTGAAGCAATGGCACTATCAGACTATGCAATTCTTTTCACAACTAGGTGGGATAAATCAGTTCACGACAAGCTCCAGGCTTTCATAGCTACAGCTACATAGAAGCTGAACTTGGGTCAGGTCTACACAACACTTCAACTACAGAGTTCAGTTTCACTTTTCCTTATGTCACAACCATTTTTATTAACTTTTGCACGAAGAAGGACTCAATTACTTACCTAATTAACAGTTTCTTCAGTCTTTGCAGTGAGCTGAAAACAAGAAACTGCCTCAGCAGATGAATGTCAAGTGAAGTTTTTATTTTCTACCTCAGCCTTTATTGCTACAGAGAAGGACCCGACTATGCAGCCAATCAGGATGTTTACATACAACAGCACTTTCCCATCCATCATTCCCATACTTCATGTCCAGGTGTTCCAAGACCGAGATATCCTGTCACACACCACGCATACCATTCAACCAGTGTTCTGGTCGAGATAACCCAGGCACACAGTGCTTTGTGTAGTTTTGAACTCCTACTTTTAGGCTGGTCCAAGGTCCTGTTATACTTAATATTAACATAGTTTAATCTCTTAAAGATTGCCTTTGTATAAATCCCAGCTGCTCTTTGTGTTCTCTTAATAATGTCCCCATAGGAATCCCAGCTTCTGCAGCGCCTTGGTTTGCAGCCTGTTGATGCTTCTCCGCATGTCTTCATTACAGTCCATTCATGCACGTGTAGATCTTTATAGTGCACTTTGTAGCTTAGCTAATGATAACACATGCAATAGTCACCTGGTAAGGTTTATACAAGGTATTTATTACACATGCAAACACGCCTTTCATGAGTACCACAAGCCTGCGATTTTCAAAACAGCTTCAGGCATTTGGATCTCTTCATGTTCACTTTGGGAATTTCTACATCTGTGGAAAACTCACCCTTGATATCCAAAGAAAGGCTGGTAAATAAGTGCCTTGTTTTTCAACAGTCCTAAGTCCCAGCGGCAGACAAGCACTTTTGAACATGAATTCAGTAAGTAAGGCAGCTTCCCCCTTCATGGTTGTAATCACAAGACCTCCCAGCTGGAAAATACAGTCCATCTGTAATTACAAATAAATACGGGCATGACAGTTATTTGTACTAAATCCACATTATACAGTCTGACCATAAGAAGTGGCCTTGTAGTTATCAATTTTATTTAAGCCTTTACATTGCCAGGCTGGTGTAAAAGGCCATTTGTGTCAGTAGGAATCCAACCCTCTTTGTCTTCTGTGCATGCAAGTATAACATTGCAAATATTTACCCCATTAGACAGTTAGCTCCACCCGAGTAAGAACAAACAAAAACAACTGCTCGCAGCATTCCAGAGGAACAACACAGCACAAGAACAAAGATTGCCAGATGGAAACACAGGCAACCAGCTAACCACAAAGCAGCAAAACCAGCAGATTTTTAAATGTCAAGAAACAGGAGCAAGTTCTCTTTGATATCCACATATCTTGCTGCTGATTCAGAAGCAGGGGATGGATGCCTGCCTGATTTTTCCAGCTGAGATTCTTCCAGTGAATGTTGGAAAATTAAATACATATTCAATTGAATAGATGCCAAGGTCAGCTGATGAGAAGACCGATAGCTTCTCAGATGGGATTCAGAGATATTTTAGTTTCTCAGACAGGACACCAAGCCATTATATCTTGAGACATTTTGTATTTTTTTCTTCTCTTTACTCTGACAGGTGTTTCATTCCTTATTCCTTGTGTTTGTTTCTTACTTGACAAATGTGGGACAGTATAAACCAGTAACACCCAAGAGGCTAATGCCTGTCTGCCATGAGGTCTTTTTGCAATCACAGTTTCTGAGCCTCTGCAATAGACAAGAAGGCACCAATGTCATCTTTACAACACCTGACCTTGTGAGGCAATACACAAACAAACCTGACCAAACAGGGAAATCTAGGTGAGTTCTGGACCTGTAAGTCACTCCGTATGATAACAGGGTAGAAACATATAGTTGCCTTCCAACCTCAAAGCTTGAATCTATCCTACTTTGCTTACTCCTGAAAAAAGCAAGCAGAAGCTTTCACTGCAGTTGGAAGAGAGAAACAGGCACCTCCTAAGGCCAATGCAGACAAACTGGGACCTCAGCAGCCCTCTGGAGGGACGATTTCCTCCTGCTGTCTGCAAGGGCAACTGACAGCAACAGCTACCAATTTCAGCACATCCATTTCATGCATTCATCTGAGCAGACTAAGTGGGCACAGGCTAAAGGCTGCACATTGTTCTCCTACGTGTTTCGAACTTCTTCCGCACTTTACATAAGCATCATCCCAAAATAAGCTTGAACAAGTAACTGAAGCTGGCAGTGTGCAGCTCAGTTCAGTAACAAGGTAAATTTTGCAGAATCCTAACCTAGTGTTTGGTTTAACACTAATCTGCCAGCAGCATTTGTAAAAATAGTAAAATTTACTGTACTATATCTGATACTCTTGTATAAGGTCCAATCCTGCATTACAATGATAACAAGAGTTACATTAGCATATAACCAGCACAATGCAGCACATGGTTATGCCCTCTGAGTTTGCATCCAAAGTGGCCTGCTCTCATTATTACAAGTAAAGTGTGTCCTTTTATGAGTGAAAGCTGAAGGGTTTGGCTTTAAGTAAGTACATTTTTCAGCATAACCTAGCTTCAGCAGTTTCTAAAGTATTGCTCCAGGCAAAGCTGTAGGCTTTCCATATGCTGCACTCTTTAACTTAAAGTTCAGCTCAGCAATCTGAAAACTTACCTAACAGCAATTCTTACCACCTAGGTATGGTGAACTGCATTTAAAAGTACTGATGTAATCACTGAAATGAGAGTCTTAGGATTTTGCCTGAAAAGTGGCAGTGTTTACAGTACTAATCATGATGCAACATGTAAGCCACTTTCATACCACATTGTCATGGTTTAACCCAGCAAGCAGCTAAACACTATGCAGTGTGCTCACTTGACTCCTCCACACTCCTTGGTGGGACAGAGAAGAAAATGTGAAAGAATCTGTCAGTTGAGATAAAGACTATTTAATAATTAAAATAAACAAAACTGAAATAATAATAAAACTAATGAACTGCAACAAGAATAGGAACAACAACAATAAAGCAATCAAAGCTATACTCAGCTCACAAACAGCAGCCACTGGCCGTACGCCAATGAAAACGTAACAAGGGAGGGGTAAGGCTCAGGAACCGATACAGGCCACCATCACATTTTTACTGGTCAGCTTGGATCGTACGCAGATCATCTGTCCTGCATCACCTGGTCCTGGTATTTTGCTTCTGCCCCATCCTCTTGTGCAGAGAGGAGAAAGAAAAAAAGAAAAAAACAAAAAAAAAAAACAAAACATGCAACAAAAAGAAACTATAACCACAGGTGCTGGTGAAAGACTGAAAAACAGAACTTTGAAAAATGTAAATATCTGTTGGCAAGAATGAAAAAAAAATTCTTATCAGCAATCATATGGAGAACAACCCCATCCCAGCCAAAGCTACAATACCAACCTGTGTTCACTAACGCGAACACTGCAGTTTTCTCAGAAATCCAGCTCTGCTGAAACATTAAAAGGGAATTCTACAATTCAGTCCCAGCAAAACCAGGACCTAGTTCATAGACACATTCTCTCTCAGATGTTGTTTTTCCTCTGTATTGGTCTTCCTGAGTGAGCTTTACCCTGGAAAGCTTTTTCCAATGTCCTGTTCAAAACCAAGGCCGTTCTCTGAATATATGACTCTACAGCATGATGGGAGAAAAAAATCAAAATTAATTACTTCATGGTGAGATTAGCTGTACATATCCAGGCTCTCAAGATGGCAACCTGGAAGAGGAACTGGCAATAGAATCACAGAATGCTTTGTGTTGAAAGGGTCCTTTAAGATCATCTATTCCAACCCCACTGCAGTGAGCAGGGACATCCTCAACTAGACCAAGATGCTCAGAGACCTGTCCAACCTGACCTTGAATGTTTCCAGGTATTTGGTCTCTACCACCTCTCTGGGCAACCTGTTCCAGTGTTTCACCACCCTCATTGTAAACAACTTCTTCCTTACATCCAGCCTAAATCAACCATCGCTCAGTTTAAAACCATTACCCCTTGTCTAGTCACAACCAGCCTTGCTAATAAGATTGTCCTCATCTTTCTTATAGGCCTCCTTTAAATACTGAAAGAAGACTTCTTCAGTCTGAACAACCCCAGCTTCCTCAACCTGTCCTCATAGCAGAGGTGCTCCAGCCCTTGGATCATGTTTGTGGTCTCCTCTGGACCCTTTCCAACAGTTCCATGTCCTTCTTGTACTGAGGTCTCCAGAACTGGACACAGTACTTCAGGTGAGGTCCCACTAGAGCAGAGTAGAAGGGCAGAATCACCTCTCTCAACCTGCTGGCCACGCTTCTTTTGATGCAGGCCAGGATGTAGTTGACTTTCTGGGATACGAGTGCACATTAATGTGCAGTACTCAGGCACCTCCTCTGACTTCCTTCATGCAGTCATAACATAGTCCTGGCAGATGAGCTATAGATATCTAAAAGGATAGGGGTTTTTAATAAAGCAATGTGAATTGGGTAGAACCATCTTACATGAAAATCTCTGCAAGAAAGTCTTTCATATATGACAGCAACAGCAATAAAGCTGTTTTGCTCGAGTTTGAGGGACATGAAGATGTACAGATATAACCAGAGTGTGTGATACTGAGTCTATTCTTGGTAGCCACAGCTCTCTATTTATAGTTATTACTGCAGAAAGGACAGGGAAGGAAGGGGCAGAGCAGAGAAGAGCTCATATGATTTAGACCTTGGCTATCTCATCAGACATTGAGGCTGCAGCTGACTCTCCTAGATGGGAACAGTCCTTCTACCTGACCCAGTGAGAAGAGTTTGAAAATGAGGATGCTGTGAAGCTCCTTCCTCTGCTGTGTAACTATTTGTTCTACTGCTTATAATTAAAATCTTTAAAGACCTGGAGGCAGTATAAATAAATGTATAAATGCAAATATAGTAAGACCAGAATTCCAACAATTTTTAACCACACCTGGATAGAACAGCTTGCCTTGGTAACTCTGCTCATCCTAGCTTCGTGAACCTACTAATATCATCAAAGAAGCAATTTTTCCAACAACAACATAACCATCAAATAGTATTTCTTTATAATAAAGTTTAGATCAAATCATCATCTTGAATATCAATTATGAAGTCATCAAACTTGCTGGTACATAAATATGCAGAACAATGGCAATGAATGAAATTGAAACTGAGACAAAGATGCTGTCTTTGTGTCAGGACAGAGGTTCACTGGCAGTGAGCCAGTACCCACAGCTGCATGCGGGGTGTTGATTAGCTAATTATACCATAGTTGTTACATGAATTTATAGACACTTGAAGACTGCAGCCTACATATAATTGTTCTTTCTGTTTTGTTCTGGTAAAAAAGCAGCTACAAAAACGTCGGCAACTAAACAAAAAAAAACTTCAATTAACATTTGTCATTTGCCCAATATGGTATTATTAACTACACAAAGATAGAGCTTTGTTAGGATAGCTTAGGGTTTAATTTCCATGCTCAGACTTCAACTTTGGTTTCTCACCCTCAGATTATGCAAAAGCAGTCAACTTTAAAGTTCTGCTCACTGTGGATGACTCACATTATTATATACTAACCATCAACACAGTTTGTTTTGCCCCTTTGTTTTACATGCCTGAATTGTTCCAGCTAGGGTTTGCCTTGTTCAGAGCCTCCACTTTCCACATGCTGCTTATTGTACCATGTAATCACTCCCCATCCTTCTCCTTTTAGCTTTTAATGAGCTCCTGCACTCAACTTGGGCAATTTCAAAAAACTATCCTACAGAACTCAGCATACGCTGTTTATTACCGAAGTATGCTAACCTCTGAGAAGGCACCACGGGATCTGCAGGCTTCACTGCTGATTCCTGAGAATTTACACAACTACACTGGAGACCACTGATAAAGCAAAGAACTCAGTCTGATAAATGGCTGCTGATGTCAAAAGATTTTTTGAACTCGTGTACATAAGGTTGGCATCAGGAATCAAACAATGTCTGTCACTAAATCCTTTTACAGAGACACAGGAGACTACAGCTTAGCTTATGACTGGGAAGTTTTCTATTCTCTGTATCAATAGGAGAAAATCTTGAAGGTGAATAAATTCCAAAAAGTCTCCAGTGAACCAGAGGAAGAGCAGCTTTAGGCATAATACAGGTCTTGCTCTGTGATTCTCTACCACTGCCTTCTGTGATTGTATCGGCAGCCAACTTTTTTTTTTGATCCAGTTTAAGTAGGGAGAAAAATAAAATGTCCAAGTATCCTAAGTTTCCTGCCTAAGAGGCCCATGAAACAGCCTTCGTGAGACAAGTACATGGTGAGATTCCAGAATATGACAGAGTTTAATACAGAAAGTATGAAAGAACAGGTGAAAGTATTTATCTATGTAATGAGTAGTTATGCTGAGCACTTTCAGATTCTGCTGTCTTTGCTAAGGAATGAGATAAAAATAACGATGTCATTAATCTTACAAAGACACGTGAGCACTTCTTTCCAGAAATAACTGTTAAGCATAAAATTACAGACCTTAATCAAAGCATGCAGAGGCCTAACCTTTTTTAGGATTCTAAAAGTAAATATAAAGCGTTATGAGTGTAAAGCAACACAAACACAGAGGGGCATTTAACCTTTATTCTAAACAGGTAACTTCCAGAGAAACAAGCCTAGGGCAAATTTCTAAACTAGCACACAGCCACGTTGCTTTCGCTGGTTTTAGCGAAGCTGCAGCAAGATGTGCCATCTCATAAGTTGGTCTCTGCTGTCTGAAAGAAGCCTGGAAGAAAGAAGGGCACCACCACATGATATTATGAATATGAGAAAAAAAGTAACAAAGAGATGCTGCAGGAAGTAGCAAAGGAGACATACCCATCAGGAAAGGAAAAATAGGAGATTTAAAAAAATGCTTAAGAGGTTCTTACAGGAAAGAAAACTAGCAGACACAGCAGAAGGGAATGTGAAAAGGGCGAGTGTCAGGAGGAAGGAGCCAGGCTCTTCCCTCTGATGTCCAATGACAGGACAAGGGGCAATGGGTGCAAGCTGGAGCATAGGAGGTTCCATGTGAACATGAGGAAAAACTTTTTTACTGTGAGGGTGACAGAGCACTGGACCAGGCTGCCCAGAGAGGTTGTGGAGTCTCCTTCTCTGGACACATTCAAAACCAACCTGGACGCCTTCCTGTGTGACCTGGTCTGGGTCATCCTGCTCTGGCAGGGGTTGGACTGGATGATCTTTCAAGGTCCCTTCCAACTCCTGAGATTCTGTGATTCTGTGAACTCTGCCCAGACACTGAGAGTAGGGGTGAGACTCAGGGTAAAAAATTTTAATACAGAAAGATATCTTTTCAAATAAAGTATTGAAATAGCACAAGCAAGGATGAGTTATATTTGTTTCCCACAGGTCAACTTCAGAAAGAGATTTCTTACAAAGGGTCGTTTTATCTCAGATCCGCAGTCCTGTTGATAAATCTTGAAGTGAGTCAACAAGAAAGAAGATTTCACAGGGAATGAGTTCCAGCCCTTATTTAGAGCTGCTGAAGGTATTGCTTAGCAGTCTGAGGATACAGATAAATTGCTTGTGTCAATTCAAAACTCGTACACAGTTGCCATGAAGGGAAGTCTCCATGTGATTTCCTGGAACAAATCAAATGTTTCTGCAGAGGAACCCATAAAGTGCTGACAATATATTAAGATTGTTTCCTCTGAAAATAGTTAAACTTAGAGTGCAGGTCCACTGGGTCAGGAAAAAAAAACAACTAAGAAAGGGAAATAAATTGTGTCTTAAAAATTCTGACAGAAGAATTCAAACAATTTTAGCGTATGAAACTAAAACCAAAAGCTGTTTTGGTACACTATGGAGGTGAAACAGAAATAGAAACTGAACATTTACAATCCTGTGTACAGAGGACATATGACGATCCAGCAGTAAAGTCTGTGAAGCAGGGCTGGGCTGATCCCAAGCTATTCAGTATTAAGAGAAAAACTTCGAGCTCTTCTGTTGCTTCCAACAGTGGCACTAACAATCTGTCCATCACCAAGACAGTTGAATATCTCGTCCAAAGACATATTGCTCAGTAGGCTCAGCCCCCCAAAGTCATTGCATCCCAGCTAGAACTGAGCAAAGATCCAAAGGGATACCCATATCCCAGATGAATTTTACTCTTTACCATATACAGAGGACCTGCCTCTTTCCATATCTTTAACTGATTCCGTATTTTTTTATTTGTTACATTTAACACATCAGTGAAAGACAACTGGAAACACCATTGAACCACAACCATCATTCTCCCATCATGGGTGTGGCTAGCAACTATTCTTAAATCCTCTCTGTCATCGCTTGGGAAGCCATTGAGTCCTATATTCTTTCCAGCTGTAAAGAGCGCATATCTCACATGAAAAAGACCTGCTGGCTCCAGTGAGGCCAGCTAAATAAACAAGAAATCCAGTTATTCCTACTATCAACACCAGTGCTGGGGCACCTCCAGTGCTGGAGGACTGGCATCTCCAAAAAGCAGCCCAGCAGCTGAGTGCTGCTCTGTAAACAACTTTTGGTGCTGAACACTAACATGATATACAGTACAGTTAAGTAGCTCTGCTAGGCCAATTTCCAGAGCCTTGCAGAATCCAGAGGGTGAACTTGCATCTAACTGTATTTTTATAATGCTCACTAGGCTGGGAGCAACTTAATCCAGGCTTTGCTGGTGCTGGCAGAGTTGTCAGAACCTGGTGCTCAGTTTGTCAGCACCAATGGTAAGAATTAGGAGCCTGGGACCTGCTGGGAACCCTGTGGCTGGCTGCCGACACAGCGGCTGTGTTTGGCATAATCTTCTTATGTAGTCATGGGTTTGGTGGGGTTTCCTTACGCCATCATTTCAGAATTACAAGAGCCAGGAGCACCGATCCCTTGATCTTCAGGAGACACCACAGCAGACGCCTTCAACCTTTCCCATGACTAACCAAACACCTCCCAAGGTGACAACCCACCACAGTGGGCTGAGCAAGCACGTTGAGGGCTGGGCTAAGAAGGCCACCCCACCTTCACCACTGCCATAGAATCATAGAATATGTTGGGTTGGAAGGGCCCTTTAAAGATCATCCAGTCCAACCCCTCTGCAGTGACCAGGGATATCTTTAACTCGATCAGATTGTTCAGAGCCCTATCAAGCCTGATCTTGAATGTCTCCAGGGAGAGGACCTCCACCACTTCACTTGGTAACCTGCTCCAGTGTTTCACCACCCTCATAGTGAAGAACTTCTTCATAATGTCTAAACTAAATCTACCCTGCTCTAGTTTAAAACCATCACCATCTCCATCACCCGTATCTCCACCACCATCACCACCACCACCATTGCCAGCTCCACCACCCCAGACTGGGCTGGCGGGCTCGGCGCCGGGCTCCCCTCAGGGCTCCCCCCCTCAGCGGGCGGTTACGATCGTTGGCAAGAGG
>NW_010163502.1:0-1327 GCF_000695765.1 Mesitornis unicolor | reverse complement strand
CGGCGATGGCGCCCAGGACCAGGATCCCCGACTCCTTGATCACCCACTCGGGGTGGAACAGCAGCTCCTTCAGCAGCGGCAGCAGATGGGGCAGCAGCTCCTCCCGAAAAACGTTGGCCAGGCCCCAAAAAGGGGGTCTAGAGGCGCCCCCTGCAGGTGGATGGGGTTAATCCCCCCAAAACCCAGTGATGACGGGGTTAACCCCCCCAAAAACGGGGTCATGGGCACCCCCAAACTGCCCCCCCTTCAGGGGAATGGGGTTAACCCCCAAAAAGGGGGTCTAGAGGCGCCCCCTGCAGGTGGATGGGGTTAATCCCCCCAAAACCCAGTGATGACGGGGTTAACCCCCCCAAAAACGGGGTCATGGGCACCCCCAAACTGCCCCCCCTTCAGGGGAATGGGGTTAACCCCCAAAAAGGGGGTCTAGAGGCGCCCCCTGCAGGTGGATGGGGTTAATCCCCCAAAAAAACAGGGATAATGGGGTTAACCCCCCAAAAATGGGGTCTAGGGCACCCCCAAACTGCCCCCATGCGGGGATGATGGAATTAATCCCCAAAAATGGGGTCTAGGGGACCCCCAAACCACCTCCCATGCAGGGATAACAGGGTTAACCTCCCCAAAAACGGGGTCTAGAGTTGCCACCTGCAGGTGGATGGGGTTAATCCCCCCAAAACCCAGTGATGATGGGGTTAATCCCCCCAAAAAACAGGGATAACGGGGTTAATCCCCCTAAAAACCAGGGATAACAGGGTTAACCCCCCAAAAAATGGGGTCCAGAGGCTCCCCTTGCAGGGATGATGGGGTTAATCCCCCCAAAACGCAGTGATGAAGGGGTTAATCTCCCAAAAACTAGGGATAACGGGGTCTAGGGGCCTCCCCAAATCCCATGCTCAGGTTCCAGAGGGATGATGGGGTCCACAGCCCCAAGATGGGGTCATGGGGACCCCCAAAACCTCCCCGTACCCAGGTTCCAGTTGGAAGATGGGGTTATTAACCCCCCCAAAACAGGGTCTGGAGCACCCCAAGCCCCCCGCACTCGGGTTCCAGGGGGATGATGGGGTCGACACCCCCAAGAAGGGGGTCGCTGGCCCCCCAGAGCCGTACTCAGGTTCCAGTCGGACAGGGCATCGTCGTCGTCCTCGTCGTCGCCGTCCTGGGGGTCGGGTGCCCGCTCCTCCTCGTGCTGCAGCGTCACCGTGCGCGACTTGTGGAACCGGGGCTTGATGTCCTGCTCGCTGTCGGGGACCGCCTCGTCCTCCTCCACGTCGCCCTGCGGACCCCCAAAGGCTGTGGGGACCCCAAAACCCCATCCCGGGACCCCAAAACC
>NW_010163501.1:0-756 GCF_000695765.1 Mesitornis unicolor | reverse complement strand
TAAAAACAACCCAGGACAGAACAGCAAAGCCAGAGCTGTCACTGCAGACACCCTTTCTGCTCCTGGCTGCAGCACGAGCATCTTTGCTAATTAGCGGGCTTCTCTCCGACAGCTCACCCAAGTTTGGCGGGCGCTGGGGGATGCTCTCTGCAGGAAAGTGTCAAGGCAGCCTTTCACCACCCAAAATAGCTTCTGTCCTCTGGCTCATCGGGGCAGCCTGCAGAGATAAATGCCATGGAAAGAAAGAGACTGGTGTCATGCCCGTCACATCCCAGGAGATGAGACTTGAGCTTTGGGAATCCTATGTTAATACCCAGATCTGGAAAGGTTTGAGGGGGCCTCATGCAGATCCAGCTTGAAGTAGCAGCCCAAGAAAGTTGGGAAACCAATGGTTTGATGTCAAGGCATGGATGCAGGGCTGTGATGCTGCCTACAAAACTCATTGCTCTCTGTCACCCAGATTTTCTGCCCTACCTCCTCCCCTTTCAGAAAGAACAGCTCCTCTACTGAAGCCAAAGGGATATCAGGGTCCACACCACTCCCTGGTCATATGGTCTTGGATGCCCAAATGAGCTCACACCTCCCTGACATCCTTGATAAATCAAGTTTCCTAGCTGTTAACTGCCAGGGGGACCCTGTTGTCCTGTCACCACTGTGATCCCATTCCAGACAGAGACCCAAGGGATGATAGAGGGTCCACCAGCGCAAACACAGAGATCAAGGGCACTGGATAAACCACACCGATACTTTTCCTCT
>NW_010163500.1:4352-10942 GCF_000695765.1 Mesitornis unicolor | reverse complement strand
ACCAGTCCATGAGCTCTGACCAAGAAACCAGCTAATGAGCTGTGACAAAGAAGCTAGTCCATGAGTACTGACCAGGACACCAGTCCACGAGCTCTCACCAAGAAACCAGTCCAGTAGTGCTGACCAAGACACCAGTCCATGAGCTCTGACCAAGAAACCAGTTCATGAGTACTGACCAAGAAACCAGCCCATGGGCTGTGACCAAGAAACCAGTCTATGAGCTCTGGCCAAGACACCAGTCCATGAGCTCTGGCCAAGAAACCAGTTAATGAGCTGTGACCAGGAAACCAGTCCAGTAGTGCTGACCAAGACACCAGTCCATGAGCTCTGACCAAGAAACCAGTCCATGAGTTCTGGCCAAGAAACCAGTCCATGAGCTGTGACAAAGAAACCAGTCCGTGAGTTCTGGCCAGGACACCAGTCCAGTAGCACTGAACAAGAAACCAGTCCATGAGCTGACCAAGAAACCAGTCCAGTAGCACTGATCAAGAAACCAGTTCATGAGCTCTGGCCAAGAAACCAGTCCATGAGTTTTGGCCAGGACACCAGTTCAGTAGCACTGAACAAGAAACCAGTCCATGGGCTGTGACCAGGAAACCAGTCCAGTAGTGCTGACCAAGAAACCAGTCCATGAGCTCTGACCAAGAAACCAGTCCATGAGCTCTGGCCAGGACTCCAGTCCAGTAGTGCTGACCAAGACACAGTCCACGAGCACTTTCTGGCAGGAGCGGTGGAGGAAGCTACCATTCGGATTCGCTCTTCCTCCGCAGCGCCCTGAGCAAAGCCTCGCGGATGTGGCTGGATTTGATGCTGTAGATAACTGGGTTGAGAGCGGGAGGAATTATGAGGTAGGTGTAGGCCACCAAGGTGTTAACCAGAGGAGGGACGTTCTTCGCGAAGCGATGGGTCATGGACAGTCCGATCATTGGGATGAAGAACACGAGAACGGCGCAGATGTGGGAGACGCAGGTGTTGAGAGCCTTGAGGCACTCCTCCTTGGTTGCGAGGCCGATAACGGTTTTAATGATCAGGACGTAGGACAGCACAATGAAGATGAAGTCCATCCCCACCGTCGATAAGAGAACAATCATACCGTAGAAGACGTTGACTTTTATGTCTGCACACGCCAGGTTCATGATGTCGGGGTGGAAGCAGAAAGAGTGAGACAGCTCAGTCTTGCTGCAATAGGTCAGCCTCTTGAGCAAGAAGGGTATGGGGAGGAGGGACACCATACCCCTCAGTATAATTGCCAGACCTATTTTTACGACAGTAGTCTTGGTCAGTATGGATGAGTGTCTCAGAGGATGGGAGATGGCAATGAAGCGGTCAAATGCCATCGCCAGGAGCACAGAGGACTCGATGAAGGACAGTATGTGGATGAAGTACATCTGAGTGAGGCAAGCATCGAACCCGATCCTTCGCATATCGAACCAGAAAACGCCCAGAGTAGTCGGCAGAGTGCACAGAACCAAGCCCAGGTCGGTGACCGCCAGCATGGAGAGGAAGTAGTACATTGGTTCGTGAAGACTTTGGGTCTTCTTTATGATGAAAAGGATGACGCAGTTTCCCAAGAGAGCAGTGAGGTAGAGCGCACAGAAAGGGATGGAGATCCAGGGGTGAAGGGCTTCCAGGCCTGGGATGCCCATCATGAGGAAAGCTGAAGGCTGATAGAAGGAGCCATTGAGGTCCCCCGTGGAACGCGAGTCCTGCTCCATCCCAGCTCAGCTCTCACATAACCTAGACCTAAAACAAACCAACAACAGAAACCCCACGTAGTCGGACTCTCCACTGAATACAGAACTGGGTAACGACAACCGCCGCATCCCGCCACCGCCCCACCAACCTGCGCAGATGTGCCCATGCTCTTTAGGACACTGATAATAACCACGGTGTCACATGTAGCTACAAGTCACTAATGTTTATCCATTAAAATGTAAAATGAAGGAAAAGGACGGAGTCTTTAAAAAGAAAAAGAAAAGAAAAGCGTTTTTTTCTTCAAATGAAAGTTAAAATCTTCCTGGTGAGTGCTGCTGTTTTGCAGTTGTCCCCAAATTCCACGGGTTGAGATGCTCTGTGCAGTGACCAAGTGTCTTTTCCACCATCACCCCAACCAGGCCTAAGCTGCTAAGCTGCTTTTTGATGCTAAGTGGAGGCAGAAGGATGTGAAAATGGTAAAAGCTTAACCCTGGCTTCTCAGTTAAGAAGTCAGCATTGGAAACAAGTGGCAAAATGTAAGAGAATCGGGCACTGAGACGCTGCTGCTCTCAGCACAGATGATGGCCACCAGCGTAAGGGTTTTCGGCGGCTTTCACATCCCAGTTGTTGCTCATTTCAACCAATGAAATAAATGAGCGAAGCCCCACTTGTGTGGTGCCCGTGACTTTGATTAATAAGGGGCAAAGGCAAGGAAAATCACAAGAAGTTGCAGGTTCAGAAGCACTGAAGCATCCACGGAAAGTGTCTGGGTCCAAACCAGAGGGGAGGAACAGCAGGAATGTGGTGGGGTTTCAGCATGAGGTGAGTGAGGCCCTCACAGAAGCCTGGCTGTGTCTGCTCTGGTGAGTTCAGCAGAAGGCCTCTGAGATGGATGGGTTAGGAGCAATGCCGCAGGATACGAGACCAAGGAAAGAGGCTTATTTAGCCTGGAGAAGAGGTTTTTAGGGACCCAACAGAGGCCTTCCCCTGCCTACAGGGAGGCTGCCAAGAAGGCCGAGCCAGGCTCCTCACCGCCATGTGTGGTGAGAGGACGAGAGACAACAGGTACAGGCTGAAACAAGGGACGTTTAGACCGAATATAACAGGAAGTGTTTCCCCACGAGGGCTGTCAAGCATCGGAGCAGGTCGACCAGAGATGCTGGGCAACCTCCATCCTCAGAAGTTTTCAAGATCCAATGGGATAAAGTCACAGGCGGCCTTGTCCGACCTCACAGATGGCCCTGCCCTGAGCAGGCCGTTGGAGCGAGATCTTCTGAAGTTTTTCAACCTTAATTACCCAACCAACCTAACTGAGATCTTCTGAAGTCTTTCAGCCTTATTATCAACCAACCTATGAGGCTGTGGTAGCACCGCAGCTCTGGGTCCTCTTGGGGGATTCAGCCGTCTCAGCACTATCCATGTTCCTACACCGCCCATGCCAATGCGTCCTAGCAGAGACGCTGGAGAGGCCGACGCGTTCCCTGCGCCCTCCCTGTGCCTCCTGTGGCTGAGTGATGGGAAAGCAGCGAACGTGCAAAACAAGAGCTAATTAAAGGGAAAAAAACAAGTATTTACGGCTTCGGGCCTAATGTGCCTTCTGTGGGACACAAAGCAGGCAGGTCAAAGAGCGCCTGGATTTTGAGCACGAGGGTTTGCTACAGCGCAGTTCGTTTCTGAATAAACACACGTATCTTCCGCGATGTATTTATTATGTCCCTAATATGATTTTGCTCTCCGCCTGCTTGAAAGCCTGATGTGGCAATAAATCCCAGAGCTCAGCAAGGATAAACATCTTCCCGCTGCAGGGCAAAAGCAGCACCAAACTGATGGGAACTGGGGAGGACCAAAAATAATTCAATTTCCTCCAGACAGGGTCACTCATCTGGGGGCTGGGTTAAAAAACACCAAAAAGAAAACAACCGGAAAACACGATTTCTTGCACAAGTGTCTGTCCCCCTTACAGCAGCATCTGGCCGATACCCAGAACTCTCACAGACTTCGAGATTCAAGGGGTTTCCAGGAATATGGAGGTGAATGAAGGCTACAAAGGTGAATTTAGGGCTACAAAGATGATCAAGGGAATGGAGCATCTCCCTTCTGAGGAGCGGCTGAGGGAGCTGGGGCTCTTCAGTTTGCAGAAGAGGAGACTGAGGGGAGACCTCATTCATGTTTATAAATATTTAAAGGGTGAGTGTCACGAGGATGGAGCCAGGCTCTTCTCGGTGACAAACAATGATAGGACAAGGGGTAACGGACACAAGCTGGAACACAGGAGGTTCCACTTCAATTGGAGAAGAAACTTCTTCTCAGTGAGGGTGACAGAGCCCTGGCCCAGGCTGCCCAGAGAGGTTGTGGAGTCTCCTTCTCTGCAGACATTCAAAACCCGCCTGGACGCCTTCCTGTGCAACCTCATCTGGGTGTTCCTGCTCCGGCAGGGGGATTGGACTGGGTGAGCTTTGGAGGTCCCTTCCAATCCCTGACGGTCTGGGATTCTGTGATTCTGTGAAGAGGAGAGACCGACAGAGCACGCTGGGAAAGAGAGGGCAGGCGGGAACGCACTGGGGTCTGCACGAGATTTGTAATTTGGGGTCTGTAATTGTTCGTCCTGTGAGAAAATCTGCATGCAAACTTGACCTTGCGAGACACCGGCAACTCCTACCACGCTGTGCGAAGTTATTTAGAAGCTGTCCCTGTTCATATATAAACAAATGTGCATTCTTGTTTACGTTTATGTATATTCATATATCATGTAGCACACTTGTATATGTTACACCTCACAGTTGACTCTTGTGGGACAGCAATTACACCTTTCACACTGCAGCCAAGCCCTGATGAGGAAACAAACCTCTCGTTAGTGGAGAATCCCAATTTAAAGATTAATGGCAGCGCCGAATGGCAGCGTTTGCTGCTAGAAAGGCATCCTACCACAGAGAGAAAACTGCTCCTGGGTGTTTCTGCTCCCCAGGAGCCACTCCAGACTGCCCAGGGCACGAATGCAGACGTCTCATGGAGCACACGGTGCCCGCTCTCCTTCCCCAGCCCTCAACAGGCACCTCCTTGCCTGTCCCCGACTTTGGTTTTCACTCCTAACTTGAGCAAAGCACTGGAGCTTTAAGGGTTTCTTCTCAGCGTGGGCAAGGGCTGGGGCTTGGGAAGGACGAGAACAAGAAATCGGCTTTTTTCCCAAGAGGAGACTTCGTTATTTTCACAACCGCGTCGCTGCCAACTCAAGCATCCAAGGGCTCAGCCGCTGAGTGAAGGGGGGAGGATTCGCGAAGGGACTCTGAGAGCCGAATTTCGGTTGATTTCACAGGCAAGGACGGGTTCAGTTCCCACCAGCTGAACCGGGCCACCAGACGACGGGACATCGAGCTGACTCTTACACAGCGGCAAGCGGCACCACGATGGCCAGACCTTCCCCATCAGTACCATGGGAAATTACTAAAATTACAGCCGCCCGCGTCCTCCAGCACCTCCAACCCAGCACGGCCCATGGAAGGGCACGGACTTCCCGAGCAGCGCTTCGGAGACGCACCTCTTCACCCATCAACCACAGCCACCGAGCGAGTAAATGAGGAGTGCGATGACGGAGAGGCTGTTAATTACCCAAGGTACTTACCGGGCACGACGGCGGGGGCCCAGGGGCTTTGCGGGCAGCACGACCCCGTTGCGATGCAGAGGAAGAACTCGCTTCCGCGTCCCGGTGCAGGGCGGGCAGTGCTTATAAGGCGCCCCAAGGACTGACCCCGTCCAATCACCCAGCGCGGCCCCAGCTCCCCGTGCGCAAACAGCGTGAGGCCAACCGGTGGAAACCGCGGACCGAGCAAATGATCTTTTTCCACTTACCATGCTCTCCCCGCAGGCGTGATTTTTCTCCTGATGGTTTATTGGGCGACGTGTTTATAGCTCCCTGTGATTTATGGCTGGCAATGCTGCAGCGCGCTGGCAATACGCGTGGTTTTTATTGTGAAAACGGGCCTGCGGTGCAAATGATAATAAATTCTGCAAGAAGGGCGCTTGCAGCACCTCTCCGAGGGAACAACGGAGGTGAAGATCGAGCTGTCTCCCCTGCGACCAGTGAGACACAAAGTGTTTAATTGAAATCGTAATTTATTGCACAATAAAAACAAACTGGATATCACAAAGCCAAACACAGGCACATTAGCGGATATCCTCTCAGATGACCCAGAAACCTGCTGCACCTACGTGTCTTGTGGTAATGAGGTTATCTTTGCCACCTCCGCTCTGAGTGGAAATTGCTATTAACCCCTCTTTGTGCGGCTGCCAGACCAAGACACAGGAGAGCTCATGGGTCTGCCCATTCTCATAGGAGGTCTCTATAGTGAATACAACTGCTGGACCTAAAAGATGCTTCTGCGGTCCTAAACCAGGCTGGGCCAGGGCATTGCCCACGGTGAGCACCCGTAAATCGTTATCACGGTCCCTGGCACGGTGCTGACCTGAGCCCACCGGCGCTTCAGCAAGTCCCAGGCTCAGGGCTCTGTGTGATGCTGCTGCCTCATTTGAGGGGCTGAAGGGTTTGTTGGCATGACCTTGGACCGCCTGGTGCTGGGGGGGGGCCGGTGCCAAAGAACAACTGATTTACAAACATTAATTTTAAATAAGACAGCTGCCTGCTTCTATGTGGTTATGTGTCCCACTGGGCCTTAGCGACACTCATCCAAATGGTTCTGGGATAGGCTTGCTGCCTCTAGAGGTGTCAGATGTGAAGAAAACGGAGGAAGAAGAACTATTGAAGCTCAGCAAACATCCTGGAGAGAGCATGCTCAGGGGTGTGGAATAGCTAGAATAAAATAGACTGGACTAGAGTAGGGTAGGGTAGGGTACAGTAGAGTAGAGTAGAGTAGAGTAGAGTAGAGTAGAGTAGGGTAGAG
>NW_010163500.1:2127-3941 GCF_000695765.1 Mesitornis unicolor | reverse complement strand
GTAGGGTAGGGTAAGGGTAGGGTAGGGTAAGGGTAGAGTAGGGTAAGGGTAGAGTAGGGTAAGGGTAGAGTAGGGTAAGGGTAGAGTAGGGTAAGGGTAGGATAGGGTAAGGGTAGGGTACAGTAGGGCAGGGTAGACCAGACTAGTCCAGTTGGAAGGGGCCTGCAATCATCACGTTGATCATACAGTCCAAGATTCTGGGCACTTCAGGGAAGCTCCCGAGGAGGTGGAGATTATCGGAAAAGGTCTCTTCAGCCTCGAGAAGAGACAATAGAGCAATACAGGAGAGGTGGGTGAGGTAATGAATGGGGAGGAGAAGGTACATGTGGGGTGATTGTTCATCTTTTCTAGCGCGGCGTGAACTGGGATCTCCCGAACACACCCTGAAAAATAGCAGGCGGAAGATCTTAAACAAATTTAAAAGTCCTTTTTGAAAGAATTATGGGGCTCGTCACCGCTGGATATTGTGGGAGCCTAAAGTACATATAGGTTCAAAAAGGTATTAGACAAATCCATGGGCGAGAGATCCATTGATTTCTATTAAACACGATGGCTTCCTGTTCAGAAAGCCTCTAAATTGAGTGCTGAGTGCTGGGACGTGTGCCAAGGGAAGGAAAAACTGTAAATTGCCTTCCTAAATGGCCATTAATAGTCACTCTTCAAGGCAGGACGGCAGGAGGGAGGGATCTTTAGCTTGATCTAGTGGAATAGTTCTTACGGCCTTCAGAGCAAACAAGCTTTAACCAGACAACAACGTTTTCGCATTGGAAACTGAAAGTTGTGTGGCAGCTGGGGACAGCAAGAACCAACCTCAGAGATGATGTGATGCAGCTGAGATGCCGTGGCGCAGAGCGAAAGCAGGAGACGGCCTTGGGGAGAGGAAAATGTCCTGCAGCAGAGCAGAAAGATGCTGCGGAGAGATGGGAATCACCGGGCTGCGGGGCTGAGACCGAGAGTCATGGGCTGAACAGGAAGGAAGGGAACCTGCGGTCGGGCAAGAGGAGGGCAGTGAAGTTGGGGAGCAGGTTGGCGTGGGCCTGGAGTCACCACCACAGACGGATTTCCCTGAGGTCTCTCAGTGGTGGTTTCAGCTGAGCTGGTCCTGGCTCAGGGCAATGGCACAGGAGAGAGACCCCTACCAGGGCCCTTCCAGACTCCATCCACAGATCCCCTGAAAAGGTTTAACCATGGATCCTCACTCCCAGAAGGACTTTGAGGGGCTGGAGCGTGGGCAGAGAAGGGCAGGGGAGCTGGGGAGGGGTCTGGAGCAGCCGGATGATGGGGAGCAATGAGGGAGCTGGGGGTTCAAGTGGAGCAGAGGAGCTGAGGGGAGACCTCATCCCCTCTGCAGCTCCTAAAGGAGGGGGTAGTGAGGGGGATTCGGTCTCTGCTCCCCATAACAAGCGATGGGATCAGAGGAAATGGCCTCGAGTTGTGCCAGGGGAGGGGGAGATTGGATTTTGGGGGAAGTTTCTTCCCCAAAGGGTTCTCAGGGCCTGGCAGGGGCTGGCCAGGGGAGAGCTGGAGCCCCTTTTTTAGAGGTTCAGGAAGTGGTGGCTGTGGCACTTGGGGACGTGGTTTAGTGGCCATGGTGGGGTTGGACTGGATGATCTCGGAGGTCTCTTCCAGCCTCAGTAAATCCATGATTCTATGGGTTTTGGGCTCGCTCATCCATGGAGATGTCACCGTGTCCCTTTCCCTGCTCTGCTCAGCCCAGCTCTGTGCCCACGCTCACCCTTCACACACCCTGGCACATTCAGTTTCTTTCACAGAATCACACAGAGTCGCTCGGTTAGAAAAGCCCTCCGCGATCA
>NW_010163500.1:0-1849 GCF_000695765.1 Mesitornis unicolor | reverse complement strand
TGAGGTCTCCCCTCAGCCTTCTCTTCTCCGGGCTAAACAAGCCCAGTTCCCTCAGCCGCTCCTCATCAGGCTTGTTCTCCAGAGCCCTCCCCATCCTCGTGGCTCTTCTCTGAACACGCTACAGAATCTCAACATCCTTCTTACAGTGAGGGGCCCACAAATGAACACAGCACTTTCCCTCGGGACTCTCTGCCATCATTTTGCTCTTCACATCAGGCAGTTTCCTGCGTTTCTTGTGCAGCACCAGGAGGCTGCAGGGACAAGAAAAAAAAAAATAAATAAATTCCTCAATTATGCTCAAAATCTTCCAGTTCCCTCCAATTTGTGTCTCAGGGCTCGCCCACACGCACCGCGTTTCCTGCAGTGATGCTCGCACGCTGTGCTCCCACCAAGTCACCCTCGCTGGTTTTCTGCCTAATCCCCTTTCCCAGGAGCATAGGTCTACAGGCCTGTCTATAAGGAGGGGTGCGACGCTCCGTTCATCTATTTTCCCATCTTAAAAAAAAACCCTAAAAACCCGCGTTCCCGGAACGACGGCTAAGGGGGAGCAAAGCCACCACTTGGCACACATCAGCCCGTTTGCTGGAAATGTTTATAATCTGAGCCTAAGCCAGCCCTGGTCGTATTTACTGTAGGGGTCAGAGCTCAGCGAGCGAGGACTGATACGAGTGTGAGAAGGGCTGGCGAGGAGGGGCAGACCCTGCGCAAAGAAAGCGTGCTCGTAACGCTGGGGCAGGCGATGCTCATCGGAGAGACCCAAGCAAAGAATAAGAGAAAGGTTTATAAAATCTTAAAGTCATTTGGCTGGGAAAGACCTTGAAGATCATCGAGTCCAACCATAACCTGTCCACTGCTAAAGCATTAGGGTTAAAAATTACTCAGCGCTCGCGTCCCCGTAGAACAGGAGCACGGTGGCTACATAAAATCACCGCATTGACACCAACTCTGGCTTCATTTCCTCCCGGTGAGGGTTGCACCATCCGTCCGTCCATGCACAGCTCCGAACCCAGCGATGGGACTTGGAGGCCGCTGCTCTGGAGGTTTCACCCCCCCACCAGCCCCACAGCATCCCCTGGGGCTGCTCCAGACTCTGCGGATCCAGGGCAGGGACGGAGGGACACGGTACCCATCCTGCTGTGCTTTGGGAAGTCTCAAAAACACAGCGTTTGTTGATCATACGCGGTTTTCTTTGGCTGTTGAGCTGGTTAAAAATACCCCAGCTGCCTGGCAGGACAGATTGCGGCGCAGAAGGGATGTCTCCTCCTTGGCAGACTGTCCCTCCTCCGTGCCACCAAGGGAGCAGCCGACTGCATCGGCACCAGCAGCTCCAACGTCACCAGCGGTGACACAACGTGTTCCAAGTCAGACATCGACCGAGGCTCAAAAATAGCCCTGAGGAGAAGAGCTGGGCAGGACTTGGACACAGAGCAGCTGCTCCAATGGCAGCTTCCCCAGAGGACAGCACAAACCCAGAGCCGGGCAGCTCTCCTGCCTTGGGGTCTCCATTGGGCCTGTGCCTTAGAGGGAATCCCTGTCCTGATGAGCTCCAGGGATGAGCCTGTGGCCCCCAGGGTTGGACACCCCAGATTTGGCAACTCCTCTTGCTGCTGGTCCCTGCAGTGTGTGTGTGTGTGGTTGTGGTTGAGGGTGATGGAGCTGGTGGGGTCAGAACCACAATCCTGGCCCTGAAAGGTGTGGGTGGACGCTGGAGGAGCACGACACGGGCTGGGCTTTGAGTGGTGGTGGGAAAAAGTCACAGAATCGTGAAATCATTTCTATGTGCCCAGCTTTGGAGTCAACATGAGAAGGGCATGGAGCTGTTGGAGTGGGTCTAGAGGGTCCATGGAGA